>NC_057807.1:517383324-517391981 GCF_018294505.1 Triticum aestivum
GGAGTTATAGTTCTACCCTTGCCTATAGGCTTCTCGGCTTGGGTCTGTACTGAGGGTCGGGGATAGTAGAGTAACTTTGCTTCTCCCCAAATAGTGGGCGGGAGCGATTTCGGGCGAGTGATACGTCTTCAATGTATCTATAATTTTTGATTGTTCCATGCTATTATATTACCCCTTTTGGATGTTTATGGGCTTTATTTTACACATTTATATCATTTTTGGGACTAACCTACTAACCGGAGGCCCAACCCATATTGCTGTTTTTTTGCCTATTTTAGTATTCCAAAGAAAAGGAATATCAAACGGAGTCCAAACGGAATGAAACCTTCGGGAGCGTGATTTTTGGAACAAACATGATCCAGAGAGCTTGGAGTGCAAGTCAAGAAGCTTCCGAGGGCCCCACGAGATAGGGGGCCGCCCCCCCTATAGGGCGCGCCCCCTGTCTTGTGGGCCCCTTGGGCGGCCACCGACGTACTTCTTCCTCCTATATATACCTACGTATCCCGAAAACATCCAGGGGCACCACAAAACACAATTTCCACCGCCGTAACCTTCTGTATCCGTGAGATCTCATCTTGGAGCCTTCGTCGGCACTCTGCCGGAGGGGGAATCGACCATGGAGGGCTTCTACATCAACATCCTTGCCCCTCCGATGAGTTGTGAGTAGTTTACCACAGACCTACGGGTCCATAGTTATTAGCTAGATGGCTTCTTCTCTCTTTTTGGATCTCAATACAATGTTCTCCCCCTCTCTTGTGGAGATCTATTCGATGTAAACTCTTTTTGCGGTTTGTTTGTCGAGATCCAATGAACTGTGGGTTTATGATCAAGTTTATCTATGAATAATATTTGAGTCTTCTCTGAATTCTTTTATGTATGATTGAGTTATCTTTGCAAGTCTCTTCGAATTATCAGTTTGGTTTGGCCTACTAGATTGGTCTTTCTTGCCATGGGAGAAGTGCTTAGCTTTGGATTCAATCTTGCGGTGTCCTTACCCAGTGACAGAAAGGGTTGCTAGGCACGTATTGTATTGTTGCCATAGAGGATAACACGATGGGGTTTATATCATATTGCATGAATTTATCCATCTACATCATGTCATCTTGCTTAATGCGTTACTCTGTTCTTATGAACTTAATACTCTAGATGCAGGCAGGAGTCGGTCATGTGTGGAGTAATAGTAGTAGATGCAGGCAGGAGTCGGTCTACTTGTTATGGGTGTGATGCCTATATACATGATCATGCCTAAATAATCTCATAACTATGCGCTTTTCTATCAATTGCTCGACAGTAATTTGTTCACCCACCGTAATACTTAAGCTATCTTGAGAGAAGCCTCTAGTGGTCTATTTATTATCATATTTGCTTTCAATCTACCTTTATTTGCTTCTTTACTTTTTGCATCTATATTATAAAATACCAAAAATATATTTATCTTATCATTCTATCTTTATTAGATCTCACTTTCGTAAGTGGCTGTGAAGGGATTGACAACCCCTTTATTGAATGTTGAGTCTTGTGAAATCAATACCGCTTTGCTGAATCTTGTTATGAAAGATCAATTTGCCGGTCTTCCTAGTGAAGATGCCGCTACTCATCTAAACAATTTTGTTGATTTGTGTGATATGCAAAAGAAGAAAGATACGGATAACAACATTGTCAAATTGAAGTTATTTCCGTTTTCACTTAGAGATCGTGCTAAAGTTTGGTTTTTGTCTTTGCCTAAAAATAGTATTGATTCTTGGAACAAGTGCAAAGATGCTTTTATCTCTAAGTATTTTCCTCCCACTAAGATCATCACTCTTAGGAACGATATTATGAATTTTAAACAACTTGATCATGAGCATGTTGCCCAATCTTGGGAAAGAATGAAATTGATGCTTTGCAATTGCCCTACTCATGGTTTGAATTTATGGATGATCATACAAAATTTTTATGCCGGTTTGAACTTTGCTTCTAGAAATCTCTTAGATTCGGCCGCGGGAGGCATGTTTATGGAAATTACGTTAGGAGATGCTACAAAATTGCTTGATAATATTATCGCTAATTATTCTCAATGGCACACCGAAAGATCTTCTAGTAAAAAGGTGCATGCTATAGAAGAAATCAATGTTTTGAGTGGAAAGATGGATGAACTTATGAAGATGTTTGCTACTAAAAATACTCCTCTTGATCCCAATGATATGCCTTTGTCTTCCTTGATTTAGAATAATAATGAATCTATGGATGTGAATTTTGTTGGTAGGAATAGTTTTGGAAACAATGCTTATAGAGGAAATTTTAATGCTAGACCATTCCCTAGTAATCCCTTTAATAATTATGGAAATTCCTACAATAATTCTTATGGTAATTTTAACAATATGCCCTCTGATTTTGAGAATAGTGTGAAAGAATTTATGATTTCTCAAAAGAATTTTAATGCTTTGCTTGAAGAAAAATTGCTCAAAGTTGATGATTTGGCTAGGAACGTTGATAGACTTTCGCTTGATGTTGATTCTCTTAAAATTAGATCTTCTCCTCCTAAGCATGATATCAATGAGTCTCTCAAAGTAATGAGAATTTCCATTGACCTGTGGAAGGAAAGAACCGCTAGATTGCCTGCTAAAAAAGAAAGCTTTATAAAAGCGTGTTCTTCTAGTTTCCGTGAAAATAATGATGAGGATCTTAAAGTTATTGATGCGTCTCTGATTATACCTATGTTTTGTAATATGAATTTTGATGATTATGGGAGTGATGATGAATCAACCTTGCCTAGAAGGCGTCCCAAAAATTTGGTAAAAGTGAGATGGAGAATCCTCAACTTCTAATAAAATTGAACCTTCTATCTCGGATTTCAAGGAATTTGATTATGATAATTTCTCTTTAAAAGGTTGTATTTCCTTGTTGCAATCCGTTGTTAATTCTCCTCATGCTTATAGTCAAAAGAAAGCTTTTACCAAACATATTGTTGATGCCTTGATGCAATCTTATGATGAAAAACTTAATTTGGAAGTTTCTATACCTAGAAAACTTAATGATGAGTGGGAACCTACTATAAAGATTGGAATTAAAGATTATGAGTGTTTTGCTTTGTGTGATTTGGGTGCTAGTGTTTCCACGATTCCGAAAACTTTATGTGATATTCTAGGTTTCCATGATCTTGATGATTGCTCTTTAAATTTGCACCTTGTGGATTCCACCATTAAAAAGCCTATGGGAAGGATCAATGATGTTCTTATTGTTGCAAATAGAAATTTGGTGCCCGTAGACTTTATCGTTCTTGATATAGATTGCAATCTTTCTTGCCCTATTATTCTTGGTAGACCTTTCCTTAGAACGATTGGTGCGATTATTGATATGAAGGAAGGGAATATTAGATTCCAATTTCCATTAAAGAAAGGCATGGAGAACTTTCCAAGAAATAAAGTCAAATTACCTTATGAATCCATCATGCGTGCTACTTATGGACTTAGTGCCAAAGATGGCACTCGTTAGATCTATCTTTGCTTTTATGCCTAGCTAGGGGCATTAAACAATAGCGCTAGTTGGGAGGTAACCCAATTTTCTTTATGTTTTTTGTTTTTGCTCCTGTTTAGTAATAAATCTTGCATATACCTTCTGTTTAGATGTGTTTTTATCTTTTAATTAGTGTTTGTGCCAGGTAGAACCTATAGGATAACCTACGATGATAGTTGATTTGATTCTGTTGAAAAACAAAAACTTTGTGCGCACGAATATAATTTTGTTAAATCACAGGAATGTGTTTTTGCGTTGATTCTTTTTGATGCTGTTCAATAAACAAATTTTCCAGGACTTTCTATTTTGGTAGGATATTTAGAGTTCCAGAAGTTTGCATTAGTTACAGATTGCTACAGACTGTTCTGTTTTTGACAGATTCTGTTTTTCGTGTGTTGTTTGCTTATTTCAATGCATCTATGGCTAGTAATTCAGTCTATGAACCATAAATAAGTTGTAATACAGTAGGTTTAACACCAAATTAAATGAAGAATGAGTTCATTGCAGTACCTTATGTGGTGGTTTTGTTTTCTTTCACTAACGGAGCTTATAAGATTTCCTGTTGAGTTTTGTGTTGTGAAGTTTTCAAGTTTTGGGTAAAGCTTTTATGGACTACGGAATAAAGGGTGGCAAGAGACTAAGCTTGGTTATGCTTATGGCACCCCAAGATATTCAATAATAGCCAAAAGCCTAAGCTTGGGGATGCCCCAGGAAGGCATCCCCTCTTTCGTCTTTGTTCATTGGTAACTTTACTTGGAGCTATATTTTTATTCGCTACATGATATGTGTTTTACTTGGAGCGTCGTGTATTATATTAGTCTTTGCTTTTAAGTTTACCACAATCATCCTTGCTGTACACACCTTATGGGAGAAGCCTATTTGATTAGAATTTGCTAGAATACTCTATGTGCTTCACTTATATCTTTTGAGCTTGATTGTTTTTGCTCTAGTGCTTCACTTATATCTTTTAGAGCACGGTGGTGTCTTAATTTTGAAGAAATTTCTAGTCTCTCATGCTTCACTTATATTATTTTGAGAGTCTTTTAGAACAGCATGGTATTTGCTATTATCATAAAGTTGGTCCTAGAATGATGAGCATCCAAGTTGGGTATAATAAAAACTATCATTGGAAGTGAATTGGATGCTATGATCAATTTTATGCTTAATAATTGTTTTGAGATATGGAGGTAGTGATATTAAAGTCATGCTAGTTGGGTGATTATGAATTTAAAAGAATGCTTGTGTTGAAGTTAGCAAGTCCCGTAGCATGCACGTATGGTTAAAGTTGTGTAACAAATTTGAAACATGAAGTGTACCTGGCTTGTGCATCCTTATGAGTGGCGGTCGGGGACGAGCGATGGTCTTTTCCTACCAATCTATCCCCCTAGGAGCATGCGCGTAGTACTTGGTTTTTGACGACTTCTAAATTTTTGCAATAAGTATATGAGTTCTTTTGACTAATGTTGAGTCCATGGATTATACGCACTTTTACCTTTCCGCCTTTGCTAGCCTCTTCGGTACCGTGCATTGCCCTTTCTCACCTTGAGAGTTGGTGAAAACTTCGCCGGTGCATCCAAACCCCGTGATACGATACGTTCTATCACACATAAACCTCCTTATATCTTCCTCAAAATAGCCACCATACCTACCTATTATGGCATTTCCATAGCCATTCCGAGATAATATTGCCATGCAACTTTCCACCGTTCCGTTCTTCATCTTCATGACATACTTTACTTTTGTCATATTGCCATTGCATGATCATGTAGTTGACATCGTATTTGTGGCAAAGCCACCATGCATTATCTTTCATACATGTCACTCTTGATTCATTGCACCATCCCGGTACACCGCCGGAGGCATTCATATAGAGTCATATCTTGTTCTAGTTTCGAGTTGTAAATCTTATGTTGTTATCAATAGAAGTGTGATGATCATCATTATTAGAGAAAGGCCCAAAAGAAAAGAAAAAGAAAGAAAAAAAGGAAAAGGAAAAAAAGAAAATAAATAAAAAGGGCAATTTTACTATCTCCTTTTCCACACTTGTACTTCAAAGTAGCACCTTGTTCTTCATGTAGTGAGTCTCATATATTGTGCTTCAAAGTAGCACCATGTTTTTCATATAGTGAGTCTCATAAGTTGTCCTTTTCATACTAGTGGGAATTTTTCATTATAGAACTTGGCATGTATATTCCTACGACGGGCTTCCTCAAATGCCCTAGGTCTTCGTGAGCAAGCAAGTTGGATGCACACCCACTAGTTTTCTTTTGTTGAGCATTCATTTATAGCTCTAGTGCATCGGTTGCATGGCAATCCCTACTCCTCATGTTGACATCAATTGATGGGCATCTCCATAGCCCGTTGATTATCCTCGTCAATGTGAGACTTTCTCCTTTTTTGTCGTCTCCACACAAACCCCATCATCATATTCTATTCCACCCATAGTGCTATATCCATGGCTCACGCTCATGTATTGCGTGAAGGTTGAAAAAGTTTGAGATTATTTAAGTATGAAACAATTTCTTGGCTTGTCATCGGGTTATAGAAGTTGCGAACATCTTTGTGTAACGAAAATGAAGCATAGCCTAACTATATGATTTTGTAGGGATGAACTTTCTTTTGTCATGTTATTTTGAGAAGACATGATTACTTTGATTAGTATGCTTGAAGTGTTACTATTTCTTTTATCAATATGAACTTTTATGTTGTATTCATTTGGATCTGAACATTCATGCCACAATAAATAAAATTACATTATGAATTATTCTAGGTAGCATTCCACATCAAAAATTCTCTTTTTTATCATTTACCTACTCGAGGACGAGCATGAATTAAGCTTGGGGATGCTTGATACGTCTCCAACGTATCTATAATTTTTGATTGTTCCATGCTATTATATTACCCCTTTTGGATGTTTATGGGCTTTATTTTACACATTTATATCATTTTTGGGACTAACCTACTACCCGAAGGCCCAGCCCATATTGCTGTTTTTTTGCCTATTTCAGTATTTTGAAGAAAAGGAATATCAAATAGAGTCCAAATAGAATGAAACCTTCAGGAGCGTGATTTTTGGAACGAACGTGATCCGGAGAGCTTGAAGTGCAATTCAAGAAGCTTCGGAGGGCCCCACGAGATAGGGGGCCACCCCCCTTGTAGAGCGTGCCCCCCTGTCTCGTGGGCCCCTTGGGCGGCCACCGACGTACTTCTTCCTCCTATATATAACTACGTACCCCGAAAAAATCCAGGGGCACCACGAAACACAATTTCCACCGCCGTAACCTTCTGTATCCGCGAGATCTCATCTTGGACCCTTCGCTGGCACTCTGCCGGAGGGGGAATCAACCACGGAGGGCTTCTACATCAACATCCTTGCCCCTCCGATGAGTTGTGAGTAGTTTACCACAGACCTACGGGTCCATAGTTATTAGCTAGATGGCTTCTTCTCTCTTTTTGGATCTCAATACAATGTTCTCCCCCTCTCTTGTTGAGATCTATTCGATGTAAACTCTTTTTGCAGTGTGTTTGTCGAGATCCGATGAATTGTGGGTTTATGATCAAGTTTATCTATGAATAATATTTGAATCTTCTCTGAATTCTTTTATGTATGATTGAGTTATCTTTGCAAGTCTCTTCGAATTATCAGTTTGGTTTGGCCTACTAGATTGGTCTTTCTTGCCATGGGAGAAGTGCTTAGCTTTGGGTTCAATCTTGCGGTGTACTTACCTAGTGACAGAAAGGGTTGCAAGGCACGTATTGTATTGTTGCCATCGAGGATAACAAGATGGGGTTTATATCATATTGCATGAGTTTATCCCTCTACATCATGTCATCTTGCTTAATGCGTTACTCTATTCTTATGAACTTAATACTCTAGATGCATGCAGGAGTCGGTCGATGTGTGGAGTAATAGTAGTAGATGCAGGCAGGAGTCGGTCTACTTGTTATGGACGTGATGCCTATATACATGATCATACCTACATAATCTCTTAACTATGCGCTTTTCTATCAATTCTCGACAGTAATTTGTTCACCCGCCGTAATACTTATGCTATCTTGAGAGAAGCCTCTAGTGAAACCTATGGCCCCCGGGTCTATTTCTTATCATATTTGCTTTCAATCTACCTTTATTTGCTGCTTTAATTTTTGCATCTATATTATAAAATACCAAAAATATATTTATCTTATCATTCTATCTTTATTAGATCTCACTTTCGCATGTGGCCATGAAGGGATAGACAACCCCTTTATTACGTTGGTTGCGAGTGCTCAATTTGTTTGTGTAGGTGTGTGGGACTTTTGAGGAGCCTCCTACTGGATTGATACCTTGGTTCTCAAAACTGATGGAAATACTTACGCTACACTTGCTGCATCACCCTCTCCTCTTCGAGGAAAACCAACGCAAGCTCAAGACGTAGCAACGACGAGGGCGTGTTTTGAACTATAGTGGGAGCAAGCGATTTCGGGCGAGGAAAGAGTGTTTTGAAATAGTGGGCGCGAGCTATTTCGGGCGAGGAGAGCATGTTTTGCCGACCATGGTTTATGAATTATTCAGCACATGCCATTTCGGCCGAGGAGAAGGCGCGCTTGGATGAAGTTACGAACCTACCCTCCATGTACAACGGGCCAATTGATGCGTGTCCCACATAGGACGGTAATTTCGCGTCCCCCATTTATTTGCTCGGCCGAATTCCACCGAGCAGAGAGGATTTTTAACGGTTCGTTCAAATTTTGGGAGAACGAGCATCCATGTCTACCTTACCAAGTCGATTCGAATCAAATTTTGAAATATTAGCTTGCCACTTCTTTTTTAGATGGAGAGATGATGCTCGGGAGTAATGTGTTTTTACATGCTCGTTGCTAGCAATTTTCTAATGACAAATAGTTGACCCACTCAAAAATGCGAATCAAACCCAAAATGAAAAAATCTCGATTCAATGAAATAGCTCGTTCAGTAGGTCAAAATAGTGAACTAAATCCAAAATTGAACACCTCAATCGAGTGGCATGTTGTACAGTATTATAGTACTCCATGAACATGTTGAAAGTCAAATTAATGAACTTGTTTGATATACGCATATATCCGTTCATGTGTGGATTGCAAACAACATGTTCTGCAATTTAAATATTTGAATACAAGTTTATATCGAAACATGGTTTATA
>NC_057807.1:517392309-517426505 GCF_018294505.1 Triticum aestivum
CTTCAATTCTGTCACATGCATCCGACACAAAAACCTTGTTGGTCCCTCTCCCTTTCTCTCCATCTCTCTCTCTCTCTCTTTGTGTGTGGGTGTGTGGGGGGTCTTTCTAGTTCGCATGCATATATACACCATCTATAGGTCTCTCTCGCACACTATGTATGATACTCTAGCTAGTCCAAGCTAGATATCTTGGGTGCACTCATCGTACGCACACAAATTCCTTGGCTCTTTGTCCGTAACTCTCTCACGCACCACTCTGTCGTCTCGGAGCTCTTCCCCCCCCCTCTCTCAAACTCTCCATCCACCTGGGTCACACATACACATGCATATCTCACACGCACTCGATAGGCCCATCTAAAACTCTATCTCTGGCCCTCGTTCTCTCTCCATCTCACACGCACACACACAATCTCATGCCTAGCTAGCCAAGTACGATGGTCTCTCACTCAATTGTAAGCACACGCAGTCCCCCCTATATGTATATGACTAGCTAATCTTAGTCTCCATCACAAACATGTGCATGGTCTATCTTGATTTCTCTCGGGGCATCTTTCTATCGCGCACGCACTCCCTCGATCTCCCACCCATATAGTCCCCTCACGATCTCGAGGGGATCTCTCTATCACAAACACACCCTCTCTCCCTCCCCATGCATCCATGCCATCCATGTGTCCCTCTCGACCTTTGATCCTTGTTGGCCAGACCTCTATTGGACATGTGCTACAGGGGTGTCTCTCTCCGTTGCAAACAATCACACACTAGCTATCTTCGTGTATCTCCTCGCCTCGCTTTTCCATCTCGGAGATGCATGCATGATATGTTCTCATAAGAAATGAAAAAACACACACTCTCTCTAATTTATCGTTTGTTGTCACTTTCTCTTTAACATACATACTCTTTTTGCACACTTACTCATTCTCCTTCACACGCACTTGATCTGTCTCAACTTAGGCACTCTCCTCGGTCCATAGCATATAGATTTATTGAAAAGTCAAACATTACAAAGTTTGACCATCTACGTGGAGAAAAATAATTACATCTAGTACGGAAAACATATACCATTAGATTCACCATGAGATGTAGTTTTGGATGATGTATCTTTGGTATTGTAGATATAAATAACATTTGCGTAAACCTGATCAAAGTTTCCAAAGTTTGACTTCTAAAAAATTTACATGCACTGCATTATCGAGCGGATGGAATATCTCTTTCCCCCTCTCAGCTATCTGACGCACCACTCAGCCTTATCGGGGCTCCTCAATCTCTCTCAAACTTTATTGGTCAGTTTGGTTCGTGACCTAAGCCTCATGCCTTGATGGCCAGTACTGCCTAGTGTGGACGTGAGATGTAAAATATTTCTGCCTGGCCAGGCTTGTGTGGTGCTGAAGCATTTGGTTCATGCCTGGGCCAGGCAAAGCATCAACGTCCCATCAATCAATCCATGCAGCAATTACTTAATGCTAATATCCATCCATGTTGATGTTAGCCTCGTGGCCGCACGACCAGGCACGGCCAGGCGTTCGAAATTGGTCGCCTGGGCCAGGCTACTTGAAGTGTCTAGAGTCCAGCCAGGCTAATTAAAGTGCAAGGGAACCCAGGCCAGGCAGGCTTTCTTTTTCACAGGGTAGCAACCAAACAAGCGTGCATGAAATCCAGCCACAATCCCAGGCCAGGCAAAAGATGCTCAGGACGCAAGCCAAACTGACCTTATATCTCCCTAGTTCACACATACACATATCTCGCTCTTGCTATACATATAGACCCATCCAACCCTCTCCTCCCTTGTTCTCTCTCATGTGACACGCACCCCCCTAAGTACCATAATCCCTCACTCCATCATAGGCACAAGCACTCACCCCCCCCCTCCTAAGTATGATTATCTCTTAGTAGCCATCAGGAACACACGTATTGTCTCCTTCCATCCATACGTCTATCTCGATATCTCTCGGGGCATCTTCTATCGCGCACACACCTTGTCACTCGATCTCCCACCCATGTAGTCCCATCACGATCTCCAGGGGATCTCTCTATGACAAACATACACTCTCTCCTCCCCATGTCTGCATTTTCTCTGTACGTCTCTCTCGACCTCTCTCCCTTGTTTGTCAGACCCCTCTTGGCCACGTGCTAGGGGTCTTGCTCTCACTGTTCCAAACAACCACACACTATCTCCTCACCTTGCCTCCGTTGTCGAAGATGCATGTGTGATATGTTTGCATAAGACACGCATGCTTTTTCTCTACTTTTATCATGTGTTGCCCATGTCTCTTTCACACACGCACACACACTTTTTTCACACTCTCTCTCTCTAGTGAGAGACCTTGTCACATCCATAAGCATATGGATGTTTTGAAAAGTCAAACCTCAGAAAAGTTTGACCAGGTATATGTGGAGAAAAACATTTACATCTGGAACGATCATTAGATTCATCATAACATGTACTTACTTCATACTATCATTTATCTTTGGTATTGTAGATATAAGTAATTTCTTTCTAAACTTGGTCAAAGTTTCAAAAGTTTGACTTAAAAAAATGTTGCAACTACATTATCGAACGGAGGGAGTAGCTCTTTCTCTCTCTCTCTCTGCTATCTCTCATGGACCTCCCCTCTCACTCGAACTATCTATACCGACGGATTATACGCTCACTGTGTCAACGTATAGCGACGTATATTGTTTAGTTGACCGGTCAACCAATCCACATGCTGCCTTGTCAGCTCATGTTCTGTATCTTCGTGTGCTGGCCCATGTGGCAGTGGGTGAAAATAAGTAAACTAGAGGCCCATCTGACACGCGGTGAAGTAAACAAAGTTGAAACCACTCGGGGTAGCACCCCGCACGCTAGTAATTTTTTTGAAAGTCGCACGCTAGTAAATTGATTGCGCATTGAGGAAACACTTCTTGCGCGCGAAGGACGCACTCGCGCACAATTCACCATTGCGTGGCGGCATGCACAGAAGGACGCACTCGCGCACACCCAACACACAACACACACCAGCACACGTGTACACCAGTGTCGCCGCCGGTTGAGATGGACGGCAAGGCAGCCAATAAGCAGAGGCGGCTCGAGCCAAAACCGCATCCGGCGAGCCTGTACTTCATCAGCAGCCTCCCCGGCGACATGCTGCTCGTCATCATCGGCCTCCTCCCCACCAAATCTGCCGTGCGGACTGCCCTGCTCTCCCGGCGGTGGCGCCCCCTCTGGCGCTGCGTCCCCCTCAACCTCACCGTTGACAGCTGCCTCTGCGACGGGGATTGCAAACGCATGGCCGCAGTCTCCAAGATCCTTTCATCGTACCCTGGGCCAGCCACACGCCTTGACATCCGCATGTTCAGTACCAACTACAAGGTCCAACCCAAGTTCGGCGAGTGGTTCTTATCCCCCGCCATAGATCAGCTCGAGGAGCTCAACTTTGAAGCTGGATGACGTCCCTCTCTGCCGCCGTCCGCGCTCCGCCTCACGCCAACACTGCACCGCGCCAGCTTCAGCTCCTGCTATCTTCCCCAGATTAATGCCGCGCCCGCCCTTCTTCTCCCTCAACTCAAGCAGCTCGACCTCTTCGACGTTGTCATCTCGAAGAAGGCTATGGAGCACCTGCTCCGCAGCTGTACTGCACTTGAGTACCTTCTTCTTGAGCAGATCCACGGGCTCATTAGCCTCCACATCATCTTGACGAATCTTCGATGGATTTATGTGTCTTGCTGGCCCCGTAACAAGACATCAATTGGGAAGAGATCACTCCAGCTGTTCCACGTTATGGTCATTGAGAATGCGCCTTTCCTTGAGAGATTGTTTGTATCGGATCTAGAAGGTCCAACAAAAATCAGGGTCATTGACGCACCGAAATTGACAGCGTTGGTGTACTCGTCTGCCAAATTCTTCGAACTCTTTATTGGATCCATAATCGTTCAGGTACAGCACTCATCTTCTTCTTCGTCTTCTTGAAATTCACATTTTTAAATTTCTTCTTGATGTATTTACGACCGTCTTCTAGAAAATGATTCCCACAAGCTTGACCCAGTCCATGCGCACAGTGAAGATCTTAGCACTAAAATCTATCGGCCCCAATCTGGATCAAGTTGTTGGATTCCTTACATGCTTTCTGTGCACGAAGAAGCTACTCATTGAGGTGAAACTTCTTTCCTATAAGTAAATGATAATCACAACGTAGCTCAATTTTTTCGTAATTTTCCAAAATTACGATGACAAGTGTAGTGTTCAAAACTGCATCTACGCACTGCATGGAAAGAAATGTTTTTAGTATTTTTTTCTCACGTGATCACCTGCATCGTTTTTATACTGTACTACTATAGTAGCCTAGGCTAGTCATGGTGGAAAGTAACTTAGACTACTCAAGTAACTCTATGGTTACCCTAAGAGCAAATACTACCTCCGTCCTAGTTTACTCTTCCAATTTTGTAGTATCAAAATTTGACCATAGATTTAACTGACAAAATGTTAATGCATGTCACTAAGAACTATATCGTTGGATTCGTATTTGAACCTAATTTCAAATGGTGTAATTTTTAGTGACATGCATTGGCATTTTCTTAGGTAAATCTATGGTCAGAATTTTATACTAAATACGAGGTAGTATTCCCTCTGTCCCAAAATTCTTGTCTTACATTTGTTTAGATACGGATGTATCTAACACTAAAATGTAACTAGATACATCCGTATTTAGACAAATTTAAGACAAGAATTTTGGGACGGAGGGAGTACAAAAGTGGGCTATGTAGGCCTAAACATGTGCCAAATTCACTTGTGATGCATTTGGCATCGATGCCCCTCCATTGCTCACCTGGTACCCCAATCTGGATCACCTACTTTGCTCCGGTGCCAAATTAACCCACGCAATGAAAAAACACTGCATGGGAGAGAGAGGACCGAGGCAATAAAAAAACACTTGTTTGGGAGAGTGAGAGGCTGGTGTAGTTGGTTTGATTGATTTGTTTATACATGTGGGTCTATGTGCACAGCGGTGCCAACTCTCTTACATCGCGAGAGCGGTGCCAAAATCTTTTGATTTGACATTGATGCGTATTATGTGGCATACTTTTGCAAAATATGGCATCGACCACATAGTGGAAGGAAACAAATGCCCAAGCTCTTCACGTGCTCCTAGTTAAATGAGAGGAAACAGAGAGAGAGAGAGAGAGAGAGAGAGAGAGAGAGGAGAGAGAGTGAAAAAATATCACTAGCCAGCCAACCCTATCGTATGAGCGAATGATATTGGTACCTCTTGATGACACGGAAATCTTATACAGCCAGCTGCTCTAATATGTTCTCTTCTATTGCTGATAAAAAAAGACCCGAAAGTGAAAAATGTGCTGCACTATAACAATCTCATCAAATGCCTTGATCTCCATCTTACAGAAATTGATTTGATCGACTACCAAGGCAGCACATCTGAGATTAAATTGGCCAGGTTCTTTGTTCTGGAGGCAAGTGTGCTCAAGGTAATGAGGTTTGGCGTTCTCTGGCGCAACAATGAATGGTGTGCTGATCACCGCAAGCGTCTAAGCCTAAATGACAAAATCTCCGCAGAAGCTGAATTTGTTTTTGAAACATCAAGTGGCCAGAGACTCGGAAACTTATTTGCCCATTAGTGACTTGTCAGGGCGATGGATTTTAGTTTGTACGATAATGCTGCTTCCACCTAAAGTAACGAAAGTTCTTATGTAAACTTCGTAGTAATTCCCTCTTCGTAGGTGCAGCATTACTCCTAACATTTGTAATATCAGTTTGAAACTTGTAATATTGTCGTGTCCTATTCCTGCGTTTTCAATATCCTGCGAATCAAACAGCTCCTGAGTTAGTGATGATGTGTTGTGCCTCCCATCTTTCACCAATAGCCGTCGGATCTAGATCTGACGCATACAAACCAAGCTTCTCCATTTTTGTAAAAAGATGCCCGCACGTGTTCCCTATTTACAAACAACTCCTTGTCTCTCACAATCAGCCTTATCTCCTCCCCACCACATCTAGAAGGCCGTGGAAAAATCTGGCGCGATGGCCGCTGCCGGCGCCGTCCACCCCCAATCTAGGTGTTCCGTGCAATGCACGGGCATCTACGGATGGGAAATTATGTCGAACTTGGATAGTTGTAAGCAGGCTAGCTCTACAACCATGATGATAGTGACTGCAGACGGTGAGCCTGACTATGGTATGCCGAACATGGTGCCTATACTCAGGTGTCATCTCCGGCGCAGGGTCTTGTCACTTCACTGTGAGGAGCAGCACGTAATAATTTGACCAACGGGTAGTACAGTGCTAGTACTCCTACTACTACATTGGTAGTACTACTACTAGTACTAGTAGCACCACCGTCTGGATTTAGGAGTACTACCACGTCCATCTGGATTTTAGTATTTGACTAGCAATATCTAGTAATGCATGTCACAAAAAATGTACTACTCCCTCTGTAAATAAATACATGGTGTTTTATTCCTATCGGTGAGAGAACTTAATGTCTTTTTGCTAACTAGAGTACTAATGGGATTACATGCAATGAACTAAACACTCCATGTCATGTTAGGTAGTTATGTCACGAAATAAGAAACAAGGAGGGAGTTAATGCACCGTGCCTAAGTGTTTTGCGATTATTTGGTTTCGTAAGGTGACTTACACAACATTTTTGTTTACATGCATTAATATTTTATTAGTTAAATCAAAGGTCAAAACTTGGCGCAAAATACAAAGGGGACAAATAAACCAGTAAACATGAAACTTCTCTCGTTTGGCCCCAACTAGAGGTCCGGTCAGATGACTACTGCACTGGCACAGAGGGGGACGCGGCTTCATTGACTTATGGCAACTGCCTTTGGGTGAATGACACGTGGGACCAAGGGGTGGCTGGCCCACCTATCATACAGCCAAAGGCAGGTGCAGTAGAGGGCCGAGGAGTAGTACAAAATCCTACGCACCTACGCACGCTAACCCATGGAGGCGATGAGCGCGAGCATCAGCCGGCTGTGCCAGATGGTCCACGACGCCGGCCTGTGGCCCGGCACCGAGGAACGTCTCCAGGTAGTATTGCTTGAGGCCGCCAGGGCGAGGGGCCGCTTGGACGACAGCTTCGTCTCCTTGTTCGACGAGGTCCTTGTCGGTTTCCTCTACAAGTTCACCGTCGTCAAGAAGCTCGCGGACGACTTTGACGTACGCCTCCAGCCGACGCGTCCAGGCTCTGCGATTCCCGCCACCCTCAACAGCCACTATGGTGACAACCTCTTCGATGCACTGGTGGCCCTGCGACTGCCCGCCATCACGCCGGAGAATGTCCACCTCAAGGTCGCGCTCACCGCGCAGCGCCTGGCGCAGTAAGACACCATCGACATAATCACCCACGTCTACACGCAAATCATCCACAAAGACTACTACATGCAAGAGGAGGACGATAGGACGCTGGCGTTCTTGGACCGCAGGGCAACCTTGGACGGCATTGTTCAGAAGCACGTTGAGCTCGCTGCCAACGCCGCTGCTCCTCACACGTCGGTTGGTGACCCGACGCACTAGGGCGTGAGGATGTCGTTGATGGATCCATATGTATTTTTATCTTTCCGTCAAATCCATGTAGTAGTATATGATACTACTAGTAATTATCTTACCTTTTGCATCAACTTCATAATTTTCGTACGTACTCCATGCATGAACGGCGCCAGAACCAAACTTCACATTACTCTAGGCAAAATCGTTATTTTCTATCTATCAGTCGCGCCATGGAGCAGAACCAAATTTTACAAGTTACGAGTTCAAAAGGAAAAGGCTGCCGTGTTCGCGTCGCACCCCCACACGGTTGGTCTGGCACGCCACTCAAGCAGGAATGTGTGCGGTGTTGCATTCTCACTTACAAGTGGGACCGCAGTTGAGCAAACCGACTATCGGCAAACCCCCACCCCGCACACCGCGCGATGGCTGGGAAAACAGGTGGGAGAAGAGATGGCTGTAGCATGGACTCCAAGAAAATTGGTGTCGGATGGGACTCGTGTGGGTGGCATGTGCCGTACTGCTAGACGTGAATGCTAGTTATGACCCATGACACCCCACTATATCGAGCCTATATCAAGGTACGTAGAACAAATTTCCTACAGTCCGTGCTCAGCCCTCCTCTGTCTCTCTTCTCAGCCAGCCAGCGGACGCGCGGAGCCCATCATCTATTTGCTCACATGCGGTCCCACATGTCAGTGAAAACGCAAGAGGACCCACTAAACCTGCACATCTTTCACCTCGACGTGCTGGTGATGAAAAACAAACCCAATAAAGATCTTCGGTGGCCGCTTTTGGAGTTACTCAAGAGTAGTAAGATTCTATTTATAGTTTAACCCAAGATGCACATCTCGTGGCTTCAACTACCACTCCATTTTCTTTCATGACACGACCTGGATGCTGGATGTCCCACCTGTCGGCAAAAGGAGGAAGAACCCGACCAAATCTTCGGGTGTGCTCTCGGATTAGACTAGTTGTGCTAACTTAAAATTTTTATTGTGTACTCCCTCCTTTCCAAAATACTTGACTTCCATTTGTCCAAAAATGGATGTGCCTATATACTAAAACATGTCTAGATACATATATATTTTGACAAATAGAAGGCATGTATTGTGCAACGGAGGGAGTAGAATGGATGCAAGTTTTTGTATTGGGAAGAAGAGTACATCCATATATTGATAGAGCATTGGCGTTGGCCTTACAAGTGGGACCGCGGTTGAGGAAACCGACTATCGGCAAACCCCCACCTCGCCTACTGCGCAATGGCTGAGTTAGAGAAACAATGAGGTTGAAGAGATTGCTCTAGCATGGACTCCAAGCAATATGGTGTCAGATGGAAGTCATGCCGGTGGCATGTGCCGTACTCCTGGACGTGAATGCTTGTTCTGGCCCATGCCACCCTACTACTCCTACTACTTACTATATAGTACTAGTATCGAGGATTCGAGGTACTGGTTATGCACAATATGGCTACAGTAAAAACACCCGCATGACGCGCGAAGCATGTGAAGCTAGTACAAATAGTGTACTACTATTGTTGATTGGCCTCATCCGATAATCTATTGCAATGCACATACAATTATGTATTCAGAAAATATTTTTTTGCCTCGTCACACCACTCACTCACAGAAGCAACTCGAAAGCCATTCATAAATTTAGTAAGTTTATCATAGGCATATCATTTTATTACATACAACAGGTCATCAACCCACATCGACAACGAGGATACATTATAAATACTAAAGTTTTCACCACACAACAAATAACAAGCAATGAAATGAACTTCAACTCAACCATTCCTCGGTGTTGTAAACACTTGCTTTGAATCACAAGTGATTCTCTGGGATGGGCCATCCATTGTCGATTTGGAGACCAACGCAGGACTGATCATCTAGGCTGAAGCGGCCTACTATATTAGTACCAGGGTAGGGAACCACCCAAATGTCCAAGGTATATACACAGTTGCTTCTCATAAATGGTACTTGTAATGTTGTGTCAACATTAGTTGGATCGCCTTTCACCATCATCGGATAGTTTTGTCCAAGGAAGAGCGAGTTTTCTCCAAGACTATCAATTTTGTACCAGGGAGAAGGAGTTGGTGCTAGCACACTAGTATCCATCCTGAATACCATGCAACGGGTGTTGGAATAGGTCCGGAGAGTGCGACCATGGGAGACTACACTTGCTTCCTTAGTAGTAACATCATCAGTGGGCTGTATACACACAAGAAGAGGTGATCCATCGGAATTAGTTGCCAGGCGCCACAGAGTATATAGGCGCTGCTCGTCCTCATGCTCGTGATCATCACCATCGTCATCTCCCCCTTGGTTATAAAAATTTTCAAGTATAGGTGGTGGAATGTTCACATGACCTTGGAAACACAAGAAGAAGGTTAATTAGTAAAGGAAAACTTGCTAACCCGCATGCATGTGGATGAAACAATTATAATTACGGTGGAAGACAAACATACTGAAATCATAAGGATTCCATGCAAAAACAGTGCCATGAGTGGTGACAGCAAACACAAGGCCGTCGTATTGAATTGCATCACAGTACTCATCCGTGTACAGAAACTGATTTTTGAGCAATATCCATCCAGTCAAACCACGAAGGACGGCAACAAGCTTGTCGAAGATAGCAACAACTTCATAGTTGTTGTAATTCCAAGACCGGTTGGTAACTCGACAAATTCCTATCTTCCGTAGAAGACAGTCACCATGATCGGATTTGAACATGCGTACAATACCGGTGTGCTCAACCTCTGGGCAGTCTGCTGAGATTTTTGGAAGTGGAACCCGGTCACGAGTGTACACATTCACAAGTTCCCACTCGCAGTTGGACCCAATATAAACAACCCAATCTCCATTTGTGCCTGCCCAAGCCTTACCCTCAAGGGATGTCATCTTAACATTATACGTATCATTATCCAGTGGCATCAACTTGCATAGGGCGAGGCCTCCGTCGTCCCGGCGCCAGTCATCAGGGTCACGGCGAAGAAGACTGGGGAGATCAAACCGCTCTTTGACACTTGGGTTCCTTGTAATGATGTTATTCGTTGAGTCGAGAATGGGCTTGAACGAACCTGCCATGCTAGCCGAGGTGATGACGTCGCACTGATCAATGAGTTCCTCCACCACATCATCTTTCAGATCGGGGCAAGAATAACAGGGTCGTTTCCGGCCTGTTCCCTCCATGGAGAAGACGATCGAACAATGGCAGAAGAAAGGATGAAGGGCTGAAGGAAAATGGAGGAGGGAGAGGAAGAGCGTGCGACAGCAGTTCCAAATCGAGAGGGAAAGGCGAAGAGTCGATGGACGGTTGCCAGTTTGCCACGGTTCACAAAGAGGCGCCCCGGCCTACACGTCCATTCGGAAATATCGCCGTCGTTTCACTAATATGTTGGAATGGGACCACATGTCAATGAAACATGGTGTGTAATTTCTCGTGCAAAATGCGATCTGGCCGCGTTGGCCCGAGGTGCCGCATTAGTTATCGACCTTTATTTTTTTAATGGCGTGTCGTTAAGTTTTGAAGCACGACTAATTGGTACTGTACACAGAGAAAATATAAACTACTCTACCACTACTCCACCTCTAGTACTAGTAGTATAAAAAAGATATATAGGCTGGAGCTTCAGCGCTTTCTTGCTAAGGGCTGCCCACTTGCTTCTCACACTACCACCCTCTCTCTAGATCTAAAAAAAGACGGCCTCTCTCTCCCTCCTCACCGGTTGTCACAGATCCGCCGGGGAAGAAAAGGACATGCAGTGTTGACGCACTCGTCGTCGGCGAGCGAGGTCACGCACTGACGACAAGGCCGTCCTCTCAGACCTAGCGCCCGTGCGGGATGGCCTCCGTCCCCAAGATCGTTGTCGTAGTGTGTGCGGAGGACGATGACCACGAGCGAAGCCACTTCCTGCCGACCCTCAGGTATGCTACCTCTTTTCGAACCATACCCTTGTTCTATTGCCCCATCTGCCACGTCGTTGCATGTGGATCTTTTTCCACTCCACCATCTTCCCAATTTGCTATCCTCTGCTCTGCTGGCCATGCAGACGAAAACCATAATTTATACTATTAAAGGAAACCCTACTTCATGCAGACTAATCCATGTCTGGGTTAAATAAGGAAAGGAAGGAAGGCTGTACTGTCCAAGAGAGTAGGCATCGAACCCGCATCTAGGTTGAAAAGGGGAAAATCAGTAGCTAAGGAACGAGTCTCGTGTCTCTTGGTTGAAGAAGGGTAGTGAGGGAGTCCTGGACTAGGGGGTGTCCGGATAGCTGAACTATCATCATCGGCCGGACTCCAAGACTATGAAGATACAAGATTGAAGACTTCGTCCCGTGTCCGGATGGGACTTTCCTTGGCGTGGAAGGCAAGCTTGTCGATACGGATATGTAGATCTCCTACATTGTAACAGACTCTGTGTAACCCTAGATCTCTCCGGTGTCTATATAAACCAGATGGTTTTAGTCCGTAGGACACAACAACAATCATACCATAGGCTAGCTTCTATGGTTTAGCCTCCTTGATCTCGTGGTAGATCTACTCTTGTAATACCCACATCATCAATATCAATCAAGCAGGACATAGGGTTTTACCTCCAGCAAGAGGGCCCGAACCTGGGTAAAACATCGTGTCCCTTGTCTCCTGTTACCATCTGCCTAGACGCACAGTTCGGGACTCCCTACCCGAGATCCGCTGGTTTTGACACCGACATTGGTGCTTTCATTGAGAGTTCCTCTGTGTCGTCACTGATAAGCTCGATGGCTCCTTCGATCATCAACAACGATGCGGTCCAGGGTGAGACTTTTGTCCCTGGACAGATCTTCGTATTCGACGGCTTTGCACTGCGAGCCAATTCGTTTGGCCATCTGGAGCAGATCGAAAGCTATGCCCCTGGCCGTCAGGTCAGATTTGGAAGTCTGAACTTCACGGCTGACATCCGCGGAGACTTGATCTTCAATGGATTCAAGCCACAGCCGAGCGCGCCGCACTGTCACGATGGGCATGATTTAGCTCTGCTGCCGGACAGTGCCCTGGAGGCTGCACACGAGTCCGCTCCGACCCTCGATTCGGAGACGGCTGTGCAGATCCAGGACGGGTGTTTAGACACCGCCATGGGGGCTGCAACCTCTACGGCGATAGAGCCGAATACTGACTTTGTCCCTTCTGAAGCTCGTGACTCCAAGGTGCCGGACTCCTTGTCGGACTCCGAACCTCCCGCGCCCCCTCCAATCGAATCCGATTGGGCGCCGATCATGGAGTTCACCGCTGCGGACATCTTTCAACACTGACCTTTCGGCGACATCCTGAGTTCGCTAAAGTATCTCTCGTTAGCAGGAGAGCCCTGGCCGGACTGCAGTCAGGACGGTTGGGATGCGGAAGACGAAGAAATTCAAGACCCACCCACCACCCACTTAGTAGCCACTGTCGACGATTTAACCGACATCCTAGACTTCGACTCCGAAGACATCGACGGTATGGACGACGATGCCGGAGACGACCAAGAACCAGCGCCTACTGGGCACTGGAAAGCAACCTCGTCATACGACATATACATGGTGGATATCCCAAAAGGAAGCGATAACGAGGAACAACGGGACACGGCGAAGGATAATTCCCCCAAAAAATAAGAAAAACGGCGACGCAAGCGCCGCCCGAAGTCCCACCTCGATAACAACGGCACCCATACTGACCCAGCCACAGAGCAAGGCGAACCAGTGGACGAGCAACCCATTCTCGGCGAAAACACTAGTCCAGACGATCTCACGCCGGACACATCACCGGAGCATAAGAACCTTCACAGAAGGCTCGTCGCCACTGCAAGAAGTTTGAAGAAGCAAAAAAGGAAGCTCAAAACGGCGGAAGACGTACTCAGAATGAGATGGAGCAAAGTACTCAAGACCGCAGATAAATACGGCGATAGTCACTAAGCAAAGAGCTACCCGAAGCGCAAGCTGTTGCCCGAATTTGACGACGAGGCCGTAGAGCCCCCACAGTCAAAAAAGAAAGAGGCCGCCTGGCCGGATAGACGACCAGATAACAGTCTAAGAGCGGCAAGCGACGCCGCACATAATCCGGCACACGATCCAAATAAGGATCCGCGCAAAAAGTAAGGCCCGGTCAGGTCCATCTATGGGCCAAAAAAGAAAGCTCCAGAAAGCAACACAACCCGCCGAGTGTTCGAAGATAACGGCACACCTAAATACAGGGGCGCCGCACACCCACTATGTTTCACCGATGAGGTACTGGATCACGAATTTCCAGCAGGATTCAAGCCCGTAAACATAGAGGCATATGACGGAACAACAGACCCCGGAGTCTGGATTGAGGATTATATCCTACACATACACATGGCTAGAGGAGATGATCTCCATGCCATAAAATACTTACCCCTCAAGCTCAAAGGGCCAGCTCGGCATTGGCTCAAAAGCCTCCCAGAAAATACCATCGGAAGTTGGGAAGAGCTTGAGGATGCGTTTCGAGCAAATTTTCAGGGAACTTATGTCCGCCCTCCGGATGCAGAGGATTTAAGCCACATAACCCAACAGCCCGGGGAGTCAGCACGCAAATTCTGCAACAGGTTCCTCACCAAAAAGAACCAAATAGTCGACTGTCCGGACGCCGAAGCCTTAGCAGCCTTTAAACATAACGTCCGAGACGAATGGCTCGCCAGACACCTCGGCCAAGAAAAACCAAGAATAATGGCCGCGCTAACAAGCCTCATGACCCGCTTTTGCGCGGGGGAAGATAGCTGGCTAGCAAGATGCAGCACCAGCAACCCGAGTACATCCGAGGTCAGGGATGGAAATGGGAAATCGCGACGCAGAAAAGATCAGCGCCGGAATAAGGAAAGCTCTCGGCCGAATAACAAAACACTGCCCCTCAAGGACAACAGTGACGAGCTATCCAACCTAAACAAAATCTTGGATAGGATATGTCAAATCCACAGTACCCCCGGGAAGCCTGCAAACCATACCAATAGAGATTGTTCGGTCTTCAAGCAGTCCGGCCAACTTAACGCCGAACACAAGGGGCTCGACACACCAAGCGAAGACGATGACGAATCCCACAAGCAGCAGGCCGGAAAACAGAAGACTTTCCCACTAGAAGTCAAAACAGTGAACTCACTGCATGTGATAAATAGCACGACAACTACTAAAACACGCGCCGCGCGATCCATCCAAGCGGAGCCCCGAAATTGGATGTCAAACCCAATTACTTTCGACCATCAGGATTACTCCAGAAGTATTCGAAACGCATGAGGGACTGCTTTGATATTGGATCCCATAATAGACGGACTACAATTCACACAAGTCCTAATGGATGGCGGAAGCGATATAAACCTGCTATACCAGGACACCATCCGCAGAATGGGGATAGACCTTACCAAAATTCGCCATAGCAACACTTCCTTCAAAGGAGTGACGCCAGGCCTTTATGCCAAGTGTACAGGCTCTATACTACTAAAAGTTGTGTTCGGTTCACCCGACAACTTCCATCGCGAAAAGCTAATCTTCCATATCGCCCCATTCATAAGCAGCCATCAAGCACTAGTGGGACGTGAAGCTTTCGCCCTCTTTAACGTAATACCGCATTACGCGTCTCTTACACTCAAAATGCCCGGTCCACGTGGCATAATCTCATTAAAGGGAAACTCCAAGCGTTCCCCGACCTCGGAAAACGTGAGACTGCCTTAACAGCCACACACTAATCCAACCCTGCTGATCAAAGCCCCTAAAAGCAGGTCATTTAGACCTCGGACACGGTTAGGCGAGTCCGGCATAAATAAACAAGGGGCTTCCCAACCGCATACCTCCTTACAAGGGGCTGCATGTATAAACAATTAGAGCCAGTAAAGCTCAATTTTATTCATCTTCCAAATCATACTCTGTTTTAAATACATTTTTTGCACGATATTTTTTCCAAACTAAGTTCTTCTCTTTTACAGACGAACCACGTGCTACACCCGTCCAGTATACAGCACAACGGAGACACAGGCGCGGACGTGTAGCAGGGACCCATTGCAAGGATTCTTTTCAGATAAAGACCCTGCGTAAACCTTTCTTACTGTCTCTTGTTGATACTCATCCCTCGATTTCCTACCATAACCGAGGAGGAGGCTGGCGTTTTGGCATCGGCCGCGTCAGAAATTCTCGCCTGTACCTGGACACTAGGGGCTTAGGGCATTGTTCTGCCTGTTATCATAAAGTCCGAATACCTTAGGGAGTGTTCGGCGTCTCGAGTTAGGCCTTATATGCATCAGCTCTGAATCATGTCTTTGGTCAAATGTTGGGTTTGCCCGGCTCCTGTGTTTTGCTGCCTTACGTTCCGCTCCATCGGCTAACGCGACACCAGGAGAACTACTGCGATTGTGCCCCTGTTCGGCCGGGCGAGCACCTCAGTAGAGAAAGCCGAAAACTGACTGTCATGATATAGCGAGAGACTGGTCAACCACTCGATCGACTATTGGAATGTTTAGAATTCCTCCGCTTTGAAGAAGGACCGCTTCCCGGTCAGGCACACACGCGCCCCGAGTTCGGAGAGCGCGGTGCCTCTAGGGGCTATATCGTAGCCCCACCATCGAGCTCCTATGGCTAAGTGAAAGTGATAAAGCATTATAGTCCGGTTGCCTAGTTTGCTATGCTATCACCTCCTTCAAAGGACCAAGACGTTGGATTAAGTGTGGAAATGCGCTTTTTTTTGCAAACACCCCCGCACCATGTGCGTGGGGGCTGAAGCCAAAGACTGCCATCTTTCAGGTTATAAATACATATACATTAATGGCCGCACAGGAGATATTTCAATACTTGAACGCACAAGTATAAAAAGTCGTTACATTATAAATATGATCTCTCAAATCATACATGTCATTTGAACATGACATTTTTCGAGCACTGCGACTCTATTAAACGAGCGCCCTGCAGGACTTCCTCAAAATAGTGCTCGGTGGGTAATCGACTCTCGTCCGAACCCCGCGACGCTACAGCGCTGGCATTCATCTCAGCCCAGTATGTCTTAACACGGGCAAGAGCCATCCGTGCACCCTCTATGCATGCCGACCGCTTCATCGCCTTGATATGCGGCACCGCCCCAAGAAATTGCTGCAATAAGCCAAAATAACTCTTCGGCTTGGGCCTTTCCGGCCACAGATGAGCCACCACATCCGTCATGGCAAGTCCGGACAATCTATTCAGCTCAGCCCACTCAGCCAACCGATCGGTCAACGGAAGTGGACGCTCCGGACTATGGAATTAAGACCAAAAAAGCTCTTCCATTTCATGATCCTTCTGACTTTGGAAATGCACAACTGCGTCCGCCGCACTTGCCGCCAAATCCAGATAAGGATCCTCCGCACTCCACAACTGGCCCAACTGAGCATACTTCGGATCCGTGAACTTCCTCCGCAACAGAAAGGGCTTTCCAGCCACAATATCTCCGGCCTGACGCAGTTCCTCCTTTATAGCCCGCATTGCAGATCGAGCATCCTTGGCTTCGGCGCTGGCCTTCTTCAGGCCCTCCTGATCCGCTTGGTGCTCTCTTTCAAGAACCTCATAGCGGTCGGTAGCATCTTTTAATTTCACGGCCATTACGGCCATTTCCTCCCTGCTTCGGCAGTGAGCAGCCTTTTCGGCTTTTAGCTCCTCCGCTGCCTTCAAGGCAGACGCATCACTTTTTCTGGCTTGCTCTTTGGCTCGAGCAAGCTCCGCCCGAAGGTCTTCCACAGCAGTGGCACCATCTGCATCAAGCATACATGTTGTAAGGAGTGGGCGTCAGCTCCCTTACCAGGTAACCGCGGAAACACCACCTACCTTGCAACTCGTCAAGTCGTTTATTGACTAGCGCGATGTCCGCATCCGCAACGTCGAGTTGCCGCTTCAGTTCGGCAACTCCATCAGTCCGGCTGGCCACCGAATGCTCCACCACCTGCATAGGAAAGGCAACATTTCGTAACTGAGATTGTGATCCTCGGCACGCTGTCGCTTTCGACAACATACCGAGTCTCAGGGGCTACTATCTATACAGGGCGCACTCTATGTGCAAAACTGTCAAAAGGTATGTCATTTTTGCGTACCTCAAACCCCGTCAGTAAACTTCTGATGGCCTCATGCAACCCGCTCTCGGCGGATGAGATCCTTTCAATCACCGCACTCATTAATGCGCGGTGATCTTCTGAGAGAGACGCCCCCTCGAGCAAACCCTGCAGCTCCACCGGCCGTACTCCAGTGGGTGCTGAACTCCCAGGCCCCGTCGGACTCGGGGAGACCCTCCGTGAAGACACCTTAGGGTCGTCCGCCCCGCCCGACGGGGCGTCAAATGGAGGCGTTTCGGTCTCCATCATCTCCGGACGAAGGTCCCCCAAGGATGAGCTCTGCTGAGAAGGGCTGAAATCCGAACTACAAGGTAAAAACTTCGGTTATCCTTAGAAATAACATAGGGATGTCCCTTATTATAAAACTTCCCTTTTTTCTACTTACGGCTCGCTGGAGGGCTGATTCCTTTGGGGAGACTGTGCGGCCGGGACTCCTCCTGGCACAGAACCTTCCGGAGCAGATTTCTTTCCCCGCTTCGAGGCTTTGGCCTCCGGGTTTTCGGAAGCGGTCCTCTTCTCCCCCTAGAGGGAGGGACTCTTGATTCCCCCCTTACTGAGAGCCTCCTTAACAGAGGTGGTAGTAACCCTGTTCTCCCCTTCGCCCTCCTCCAAAGGCGCTACCTCCAACATTTTGATTAACATGGGATCCGGCGTGGTCTCAGGGAGGGGGGTCGGACACCGTATCAGTTTTGCTTGCGCTATCCACTCATGTTCAAAGGATAGCCAGTTAAAAGGCAAACCCATGATAAATAAATGGATGATATGACCGGTCACAGGGCTACTTATTTGAGTATCCGGGCGATTGCAGCTTAGGCCGACGTCCTCGGTCAAGTCCGGACACACTTCTTGTGATCCGAAGAACAGTTTGTACATCTCCACGGGTTTGGTACCCATGAAGTGTTGGAGAGCTCGTGGTCCCTCTGGATTGAATTCCCACAGGCGGAGGGGACGACGTTTGCAGGGCAGAAGATGCCGAATCAGCATAACCTGCGTCACTACGACTAGATTGATCTCCCTCTCTTGGAGGTCTCGAATCCGGCCTTGCAATAGGGGTACGTCCTTGGACGGCCCCCAGTCGAACCCTTTGTTGGCCCATGACGTCAGCAGTTGTGGAGGGCCCGGGCGAAAGGCGGGCGACGGCCTCTGCATGCTGCCCCTGGGAGCGGTGATATAGAACTACTCCTGTTGCCACAAACCGAGCTCCTCTTGAAAAGAGCCCTTGGGCCATGGAGCATTGGCCCTCTTGCTTATAACCGCCCCGCCACACTCTGCCTGACGCCCCTCAATCATCTTCGGCTCCATATTGAAGGTTTTGAGCCACAAACCAAAGTGAGGGGTAGTGCGGAGGAAGGCCTCGCAGACGACAATAAATGATGAGATGTAGAGGATAGACTCCGGAGCCAAGTCGTGGAATTCCAGCCCATAGTAAAACAGGAGCCCCCTCACGAAGGGGTCCATCGGGAAGCCTAAACCCCGACGGAGGTGAGACACGAACACGACACTCTCGCCAGGCTCAGGAGTGGGAATGACTTGCCCTTGGGCAGGTAACCTATGCGAAATCTCGTAGGTTAGGTACCTGGCATCTCTCAACTTTAGCACGTCCTCTTCCGTGATGGAGGAGAGCATCCACCGGCCCTGTAGGTCGGAGCCGGACATTGTCGAAGATCCAAAGTGCCCGAATCTGGAGCCCTGGGTGTTGCAACTCGGGGCGAGGGGCGGATTTGATTGAGGATTGAAGAAAAGGAACGGGCCTTGGTCTCCTTATAAAGAGGGAGAATACCAAGAGCCGTCCCCGTGACCGTTTGGAACTCACCTTCGATGGAGGGGGCGTGGCAACGGGCGCAGTTGGGTTACCCACGTCCATATTGATGAGAATCCCGGAATAAGGGGAACACGATCTCTGCTTCGACAAGACGTGCCAAGGAAACCGCTTCGCTAAACGCGCTGAGGTGGTATAATAAAAATGATTCAAGTAAAGGCTTGGTTGTGGGGTGACGTCACGCCATGAAATACGTTAGCAGATTGAACTTGTGTAAATATTATTCTCTCTATGGTGGAATGTGGAATTTATTTTGCAGAGCCGGACACTATCCTGGTGTTCACAATCTTCTATAAATTATTCGGAGGAGGAACCCGCCTTGCAATGCCGAAGACAATATGCGCGCCGGACTCGTCGTCATTGAAGCCTGGTTCAGGGGCTACTGAGGGAGTCCTGGACTAGGGGGTGTCCGTGTAGCCGAACTATCATCATCGGCCGGACTCCAAGACTATGAAGATACAAGATTGAAGACTTTGTCCCGTGTCCGGATGGGACTTTCCTTGGCGTGGAAGGCAAGCTTGGCGATACGGATATGTAGATCTCCTACCATTGTAACCGACTCTGTGTAACCCTAGCCCTCTCCGGAGTATATATAAACCGGATGGTTTTAGTCCGTAGGACACAACAACAATCATCAATATCAATCAAGCAGGACGTAGGGTTTAGCCTCCTTGATCTCGTGGTAGATCTACTCTTGTAATACCCACATCATCAATATCAATCAAGCAGGACGTAGGGTTTTACCTCCATCAAGAGGGCCCGAACCTGGGTAAAACATCGTGTCCCTTGTCTCCTGTTACCATCCGCCTAGACGCACAGTTCGGGACCCCCTACCCGAGATCCGCCGGTTTTGACACCGACAGGTAGAAAGGCATGACAACGCAACAGAGAATGACCAGGTCGATTGGTTTGTTGTCCTCACATAGGAAAAAGGTGGCTAAAGAGAACAAAAATGGGACGTAATCCACATATGTTGCCTGGATATTTGTTGCTCTGGGCAACCATACCTCCCTCACCACTCTGCGTCCGTGGAGATACATTGTACTGGTGCGCCCACTGTCCGAATGGGCCTCCCATGCTCTTATTGCCACTTTTTTTGCTGTTAGTACAATGCCAGTAGTCAAGTCAAGCAATGCTACTGCTAAAGTAATGCCACATTTAACTAATGCCGCTCTCAGTCTAATGCCACCGATAAATTTAAGCAATGTTATTTAATGTCACTGGATTATTTCAGGGTTAGTTGTTGATTGTGGATGTATTAAAGATTTTTCAGCTAAGGCATTCTAATGTTGTTGCACAGCCAGTATACCAACGATGAAACTTGTTACTACCTTCAGATTTTTGCACTGTTAATGCTTATAGATTACATACCTCACTTTCATGAGATAAGTTAATTTTTTTGTGCAGTGTCACCAAAATGCCAAGGCGCTGGTGTCATTTTATTTTGGTTAAACTGCACAAACAATTAGAAGACAAGAGGAAAGGTCAAGAGTGGGCACTTCCTCCTCCGGCTGTTCTCTTGATTCGTTCGATCAAGTTTTTATGTTTGATCGATTATCAAGATTGGGGTAGAAATTTTTAAGGTCCCCCGAGTTCGAAATGATATTTACCTTGGAGGTACATGGTTTGCAATTTTTTTATATTGTCATTAGTTAATAATGCTAGTTACCTTCAGACTTTTGTATTTGGTTTAATGCTCATGCACAGCTAGTATACCAATGTTGAAACTTGTTACGTTTACATTTTGTATTGTTAATTCTTATAGAAACCTTTCAGTGCCAGAGTTTATTGAAATATGTTCAGTAAAACCATTATACTGTACCCAGTAATAAACTAACTACTCTACTGTTGCACTAGCCACTAGATTAGTGTATATTTGTAGTATTCGAAAGGTGTTGCATTAGCGTATGGACATAAATAAAGTGTGGCAAGCTTTCTTAGATATGTGCTCAAGAAAACTACTACCTGTTTTTCTAAATACTAGACGTTTGGGTACTTTAAATTGAACTGCGAAAACGTCTTATATTAAGGAACAGAGGGTGTAGACTTCACTCAAATTATCTCGGTAAAGCTAGTCACACCTTTGTTAAAATTAATGTTCATTGTGTTATCGGAGGAGGTCGGTATGTTTGTCTCTAATGCCTGTCGTCTACATACCTGACATCATGATGTAATGTTAAGTCATTTCCTTTTGTACAGTGTCACTAAATTGTCAAGGCGGTGATGGCATTTTATTTTAGTAGAACTGCACAAAATTTGCTTAAAAGAAGAGGAAAGGTCAGGAATGGCTCAGTTTTTCAGAAAAAACTATGTATGCCTTCCTGACATCAGCCGCTATTGCTTTATTTATTCCTTCAAACAGGTGGTTAGAAACAGTCTTGCTACCTTTTCCCATTAAGAAATTGGAGTGCTTATATTTGTGAGTCTATGCTTCAACTAGTGCCACTTTTATAGTAACCACACTTTCAATATCTATGCAAATAGGGATGCTCGATTTTACTGGAACTGCACAAAAAGTCCAACTGGTTCAACATTAGGAGCATGTTTTTTTTCCAAACCTTTATATCCAATTGTTGGCACTATGAGCTATTCATTACGAAGGTACATGGTTTGCTACTATCTTGCTACTCTTTTTGTAGTGTCATTAGATAGTAATACTAGTGGTTTGCATGTGAATTTATTGGCCGAGTGGACCTACATTGGAGGTGCAGGACATGATTCAATGATTGGATGCTCAATTTCGGTTGTATCGATTTCACCTCTTCCATCACTGCGAACACGGATATCCTTGGTATGACGAAGAATAGGCGCTATATTTCTGCTCTGAACCAGCATATGAATTCAGTATGAAATTGTCCAGGGCAAAACATAACTGTATCGGATTGTCCAGTGCAGAACATGACAGATGCTAAGCGGAAGAGACATGTTTAAACCGAAAATACATGGTGTGATATATGTCTACTAGCTGCTTGATATTTGTGTAGATAGAGATGTCTTCCCATTGCTATTTGGCAAACAAACAAAGTATCCGCAATTTTGGTTGAACTGCACAAGAGAATAGTATAGTCACTGCATGCAGTGCCATTTGAAAATAGACACAGAAAGATTGGATAGTCACTTCATGGACTGCAGAAAAGTAGTACTGTACTATTTATTGGCCAACACTAGGTGATTCATTGCTTTGGTCTGATTATAGAATGGGCATCATTTTTCCTAAGTTAAAGTTTGTATTCCGAAAATAGTCTCGCAGTGTGATCAAGAGAAGACCAAATCATATTGCAGTGGATGTTCCTCCATCATGTGTGGTTCATTCTCATGGTTCCAGCTGTTGGTGAAACCACTTACGTTTGCAAGAGGAATTGTAGACATCACAAACAAATTTGTCTTTCAGTCTGTACTGAATGTTGGCCAAGAGAAGCATCCATGTTAGTAGGAAGAACAGAAGTTTTTTCTAGATCTTTGCTTTTGGAGCTACATATTTGTATATCATCTGTGAATCATTGAGATGCATTAACATGTTGATCTTATGTATGGGAATCGTACTAGTTAGTTTTAGTTGCGACGCAAGATCCCAAGTGGTTGATCTTTGCTTTTGGAGCTACATATTTGTATATGATCTGTGAATCATTGAGATGCATTAACAGTTACTTATTTCTGTTCGCTCAGTGTTTACAAGTTATTGATCGATCACTAGCTAGCCTACAAATGCGCTCCTAGCAGTTTTATTTGCGACGCAAGATGCAAAGTGGCAGTTTTTTGAATAAAAATGCCTACCTCTGAAGAAACTGACAAGCTACACTATCGATCCTACACGGATAAATAGCGGATCACGCACGTACTACCTCCTTTCCAGTTTGCATGGCTCAATTCAAGAAACGACCTACTCCATCCTACACGAATAAATAGCGGATCACGCACGTACTAGTACCTCCTTTCTGGTTTGTAGGGCTTAATTCAAACCTCTCACCAACCAAGGTACTCCCTCCGTCCAGGTTTATTAGTCCTGTGAGCAAAGCAGCAAGACTAAGGCATGGCAATAATTAATAGCATACAGAAGTTTAAGCCTAATTAATTCCAGTGATTTAAGTGGCTGCATGCGTGCCCTCGGCTGTGACTCGTTGCATGCTACTCCGCGTACTGGCTGCTAGCGATTCTGAGTGCCTGCATGCAGCCGGCCGTAATTAAGGCAGCTAACTGATGCAAAAAAAGATGTGCTTTAATTGTCGTGGGCTTTTTAAATCCGTGGAATCATTATTGACAAGGAGGGAGATGATTCGACTGCACTCGTTTGACCGCCATGCCGGCGCGCGACCCAGACGGGACGGGATGACACAGTCATAATTTCAGTTTCTCTAGTTTTCCATGGCAAGCTGGCGCGATAAGCCATTATGCATTGAATTTCGATGACCGTCGCGCTACCTTTTGCCTATAAGTATTGTTTCCCGGCCTTCTCCGGTGGCACCGTGACCCAACTCGACATATCCTCATAAGCCCCCACCGGCCCGACGTCGCTCGCCACGTCCGCCATGCCCCCGCCCGTCCGCGTTAGGCAACGCCGGAGGCGGTCACCACCGGAACTAGTGTTCGGTTTTTCACCAGAAGGCGGACGGAGGGAGGAGGCATTCTATCTGTCTTTAGATGGCAATGCAGAGATCGAGGAGTTGTTGGAGCACGACCGCCTGGCGGGGGAGCAGGAGTTGTTGGAGCGCGACCGCCTGGCGGAGGAGCAGCGTATCGCCGATTTGCGCCGCCAGCAGGACATGGAGCAGCAGCGCACCGACGCTCTGAGTCGCGAGCAGAGCGCCCGCAACTAGGCCGACTACGTGTAGGCCGGCGCCTGACAAATAGCCCTGGAGGTTGTCGGGCACACACGCGTTCGCGGCGCCGATTTTTACTACCAGCTCGTCAAGTGGGTTTCCCGATTGGAAGCCGAAGCTTCGGTGGACCACGCCGGCATGGAAAGGGCCAACGCGCGCGAGCAACGTGCCCTATCGCACCTCTTGCAAGTCCAAGGCAAGGCGCAGGACGCCAGTGCCTGCATTTAGCGTGTACCACAGATGGCGGCCGGCATCATCTAGTTAGCTAAGAGTAAGTTAGTACTTGTACGCTACTAGAGTACTAGTGGGAGTAGATAGTTAACTTGGCTATGATGGTTGTCAACGTGGAAGTTCAGTACTCTATATGTGGATCAGACCTGTTTACTTTGCTCTGAATGTTGAACTTTCCATTTGAACATATGGAATGGGCTGTTATTTTTTTAAATGGGTTGTATTTGTCCTCCACGGGTTTAGAGGCTGACTTGTCGGCCTATCAAGTTGACGTGTACACAATCAGGAGATGATTGCACGTGGAGAGGATGACAGCAACGACCCGCCAAGGTCATGGCAGTACGCAAGCAAGTGCCTCCTTATTTCAAGCCAATAAAAAAAGGGAAAAATTTGTTTTTGCCACTCTAGATTTTGCCAATTTTCCTTATGCCACTCTAGATTTTGACATCTCACTTTTGCCACTCTTAGTTTTTGACAATTATCACAATTTCCATACCCGTGGCAAAAGCAAAATTTTCAGAGTGGCAATTGTGATAATTTTCAAAATCTAAGAGTGCAAAAATGAAATAAAACTATTTTGCTTTTGCCATGGAATGGCAGTTGTGATAATTGTCAAAAACTAAGAGGGGCAAAAGTGAGATGTCAAAATTTAGAGTGGCATAAGGAAAATTGGCAAAATCTAGAGTGGCAAAAACAACATTTTCCCATAAAACAATGGCTCCTCCTAGTGGATTTCTGACATCTGGGTCCCATGCCATTATCAACGTAGTCAATAAACAAGAGAATTGCACAACGAGCGGCTGACACCAGAGACCCAGCAGCTCGCCCAGTTATTTTTGTTTTGGGTTAATTTGATAAATGCCACTCCAAATCTGGTGTATCGGAGAAATGCCACTTCAATTTCCAAACTTTGAAAAATGCCATTTCGTGCCATTTCTAGTGGCATTTTTCGAAGTCTGGAGTGGCGTTTTTCAAAGTTTGCAAACTGCAGTGTCGTTTTTCAAAGTTTGCAAAAATTGCAGTGGCATTTTTCAAAGTTTGCAAATTGCAGTGGCATTTTTATGAATCGCCATAATTCAAGTGGCATTTATCTAATTTGTTTTTGAGACGGAAGCAAGGTGTCAACTGGGCTGTGCGGGACACTCTGGCCTGTCTAGACAGCCTTTTCTTTTATGTTTACCACAGACCAGTCCAGTAGTTTTTTTTCTTTCTGAAAATGGCTAGCCCAGTTTTTTTGTGATTTGTCAAGTAAGTCACTTTATCAGGCCTGTTTGGCTGCAAATCTTTCAAGGCGAGGAGAGCTTCATTCGGCTGGCCAAGAAAATGGCCTATCAGTAATGAGAAATGGGCTGTACATTTTTAAAACACATCAACCCGGCAATTAGTTTCAAATATCTTTTTTTCATTTTGAGATTTTAAATTGCATTGATTTTTATACGTGGACAATTTATTGGATTTTATATTGATATACATTTATTTTTAAAATCAGTCTGAATGTGACTCGAAATTTCGGGATTAAAAACAGTTCAGACCGCACCGACATATGCAAAATTTGTATAATTTTTTAACCGTGTCCACAATATGGGTTGTAATGCTAACAAAAAGAATATGGGCTCCAAAAAAACATGTAAGAATTAGCAAATGGGCTGTAAATTATTTGAAATAATGGCAGATGGCCTGTACGCTGTTTTCCACAGATTTGAGCTTTCCTAAAAGAAGGTTGACGCACAAGCAGTGACTATTGGATGTCCATCCAACGGCCATCGTGCTTCTTCAATCTCTGCTCTTCCTGCTCCAGCCGCTCAAACAAGCGCCGGCGGGACTGCCTGCTCCCTCCTCCCCGCGGCCGGCTGTGCTGCTGCGCAGGCCTCACCACCCCACCGTACTCCCATCGCTGGCCTAGCCATCCCTCTACTCACTCACAGTCCCACACCTGTTGTTATTCTCCAGCGACGACAGACGAACCAGTAAACCCTTGTATAGTCATACTCCCCTCCACGTGGGAAACAACTGCCGAGTCTTCCCTGCCTCCGTGTCGTTCCCTTCCTAGGACTCGCCGTCGTCCACCGCCCTGGTGCTCTCAGTGTGACGTGGTCAACGTGATCAACGACCGACATGCATCTGAAGTGGACTGTATGTGGAGAGGCTGACAACTAGGTCCACGGCTACACGCAAGGAAATGCCTCCTTATTACGTGCAAAATAATGATTCCTCCACTTGACATCTAGGACCCACTAAAAGGGCCTTTGTATTTCGCGAAAAAAACGTTACCGCCGTTGATAGCTCGGACCCACCAGCTATAACTTCGCACGCAAGGAATGCCTCCTTATTACGCACAAAAAATGAATACTCTTCCTGCTAGCTGGTGTGCGCACACGAACACGTCACCGTGTACCTCCAACGCCGAGGGTGATGCACCGTAGCTCACGTCGAAGGAGACCCGTCCGGAAGCGCGGTACGCAAGCAATCCGGCGGGCGCTTTTGAGCACCCGTAACCCCACGCGCCCGGGAGGGACCCCGTCTGGACGCGCGGCGGCTATGGGATGCCCTAGGTCGGTTCACCCGCCCCTAGAGCCTCGAGGATCGCTGCCCTTCAACGAAGAACGAACGAAGAACGAGAGAGAAAGAACAAGGGGGAGATGTAAAACTAGGGTAAAAAGTAGATTGATTGTTCGATTGTGTGTTGTTGTTCAATCGGCCGTCACCCCTTAGGTATATAAGAGGCGGCTGGACTTCCCGTGTAAGGAAAAGGCTTGGATTCACGTCCAAAACCCTAGTCAAATTCGGATTGGTCTTGTCCGAACTTTCCAAAACTGTTCGGTTTAAACTGGTTGCACCTTGCTGGTCTTTTTTGTGGTGGTAAACAATCTGGGATGAAAACGAGTCCAAAAACAATCTTGACCGTTTCGACGATACGAACAACTTTCATGTTGAACGTTTTTTGATCAAAGGTCATCTTGAGGGTCAAATAGCTCGCGCAAAAGATCTCTTTACTCGCGCTACCAATCAGACATGGCGTCTGGTGGGGCGCGCCATATTTCGCCTCGTGACAGGGCTGCACTCTGATTGCTCTAACTTTTGCATACGAACTCGGATTTGGACGATTTTTATATCAAAATCGATCGTTTCGACGAGACAAAGACAATCCGTGTAGATCATTTTTCCATTTGAGGTCGTCTTGGGGGCTTAATCGGCCAAACTGTACTCTGAATATAAGTTCTTAGTACTTTGAGCATAGTTTCGGCCTTCGAGATGAAATCGGACGGCGATGACCCAAACTTCAAAGATGTTCATATCAACAATACGGAACTCTTTCATGAAGATCACTTCTCCATTTGAGGCCATCTTAAATAAGTTATTGACCGTGCCAAAATCTGGTGTCAACACATGCCCCCCTGTTTTTCGGCAAAACTTGCGTGCCAAAAAATAATTTGCAATGTATTTGTTCTAAGGACGATGTCAACACTCCATCGGCCATTTATTTTTCTCAGGACGATAATTATTTATCGGCCATGTTTATGCTAACGGCGATAGTTATATATCGGCCATTGATTTTAACTTCTTGTTCACATCATACCTTGTAACCGATTACCACCAATCAGCTTTAAAGAGATGGAAATGAACCCATTCCTTGTAGCACTAAGGAAATCAAACTCCGAGAGGTCACGCCCTGTTAAGCAAGTTACATCGGGGTGATTCCAATCCACCGATGCATCGGCCAAAGCAACACAAGCCGAATTATCCGCGTGAATGATTTCTCCCTCATCATCGATCCATTGTATTAAAAATTAATGCATGGTTGACGGCACACATTGGTTAGCATGAACCCAATCGCGACCTAATATAACATTATAGTTACCTTGCACCTCGGCGATGAAGAATGTGGTGGCCAAAGTTTTGCTTCCCACGGTGAGTTCCATGCACATCACACCTTTGGCCTCTGTCTTTCTTTACCCTCGAATCCATTAAGTACCATATTGGTCTTCATCAATGCATCATCATCTAACCCCAACTTTTTGAAGACCGAGTAGGGCATAATATTTACCACAGCACCACCATCAACGAGCATCCTAGCAACTGGCAATCCGTTAATATGACATTTGAGGTACAATGGCTTCAAGTGTTTCACCGGTTCTCTTGGCTTCTCGAAAATAGCATTCTTAGGACCAAAATTCAGCTGAGCTACCTCCCCTTCTTCACCTATAGCACGAAATTCGGCAGGTAAGTAATATACCATATTAATATCCATACCTTCCCGAACCGGCGTAGATTCATAATCCACCATCTCATCTTCATCTCCCAATGTGTATATTGGGCTTAAATATTCCTCAATTGAAGGGGATGTTTCAGGTAGTGTAGACGATGTAATAGGGGTCGCATCATCCTCTTTTGGTGGTGAAGGTGTCGCTGCAAGCATCTGTGTTTTGTTTTTGTTTAGGCCTCCACACTTATTTTATGAGTGCCATGGGCCGAATTTCACTAAACAATTCGTCCCTTTGCCTGTCCTCTTTGTGTTCTACCTTCTCGTGGTTCCTCATGCGCTATAACCTCCTTTTCATGGTCTTAGTTAAACCGGGAGGACACCACTTAGGTTGAGTATATTTGGGATCCCTTGGTTTGGCCTTGCTTGTGCTCGCCTCATGATCATCAACCATGAAACCCTGCTGAACAATAACAATATCACCATTAGAAGTAGCCAGATTACCAGCAACCGGCTTTTGATCTTCTTTTGCTTGTCGCATTCTGAAATTTCCGCATTAGGTGACTTAACACGCCACACTTTTTTATTGGCCTTACTTGGAGAATTTTCTGTTGGCCGATTAGCACCATAACTCAAACGGCCTTGGGTGGGATAATAAAGCCTCTCACGAGCAGGCCTTCTAGGTGTTGTCCACCCCATATGGAAAGCATAAGGAGCCATTGGGGGCTGCCCCCATCCTCCATTGAAGTCTCTCATGTAATATGGTGCATAGGAGGGTTGTGACATCCATGGTGTCGGTGCCCATGACCCATATGGCCTTGCATAGTGTCGAAACTCTTGCTCCGGAAGCGATGTTGAACGCTTCGAATGTGATGGCCGATTAGAGCTAGAACCGGCCGCTTGACTTGCATATTTGGATAGAAGAATATCAAAAGTTGGCTTGATTCGCTTGCGCTTAGCTTCACTCTTTCCCCACTTGCCAACTTTTGAATTCTTGCGCTTGATAAATTTAACATGAGTATCTTCTTGTACTTGTGGTTGCCCCTCGGGTATGGGATTTTTTATGGTGATCTTCAATACTTCCTTGCCATCGGGTTGCTTATCAAGCACAACCTCTCTTCCCAAGACTTTGTCGCCCTCCTTGCCTTTCCTGGGTTCACCAATAACAACATTATCTTTATTAGGAAATTCGGCTATGCTAGGCCGAATTAACATTTTCTTTCCCTCCAAGTCCATGGTGTTCATCGGAAAGGGCTGTTTATCAACTTGCATCTCAGCAAAATTCAATCGTCCATCATTAATGGCCGATTGTATCTGTCGTCGAAAAACATTGCAATCGTTAGTAGCATGAGAAAATGAATTATGGTATTTGCAATAAGCACGCCCTTTCAGCTCATCAAACGGCGGTATGGTGTGTGATATTCTAATCATCTTATCCTGCAAGAGAGCATCAAATATCTTATCACACTTAGATATATCAAATGTAAACCTCATCTCCTCATCACGATTCTTACGAATCGGCTTAAGAGCATTGCATGTATAGGGTTTGGCCTTTGAGGACCAAACAAACTCAGTAGTATAAACATCAACCTCATCATCCGAATTATCATCATTGTGTTCAACCATATGCATTCTAGGACGACCGGTTGTAGACCTATGAATCTCTTTACTTCGACTCTCTTGAGCCAAAGCTTTTTGTAAGACTTGATTAATGTTCAAAAACTCATAACTCTCTAGCCTCTCTTTAATGTGAGTTTTCAAACCATTAAGAACAAGATCTGCCAAGTCTCTCTCGGTTATCACTAAGCTATAACATCGGTTTTTTATGTCTCTAAATCTCTTGACATAATCGGTGACCGATTCATCATATTTTTGCCTAACCGATGTAAGATGTAACAACTTTAGCTCATTATCGCCGCTATAAAAGTGATCATGAAACTTTTGCTCTAATTGCGACCATAAGAGAATTGAGCCATGTGGTAAAGCAGAAAACCATGAAAATGCGGTGCCAGTTAAAGATAAGGGAAATAAACGTACTTTCAACTCTTCTATGGAACCTTCTTCACCCAACTGTGCTAGATACTGACTCACATGCTCCCAAGTTGTTTTCGTACCCTCACCACTAAATTTAACAAAATCAGGAACCTTATAACCTTGAGGGTAAGAAATTGCATCGAAGTGTTCAGGATAAGGCTTTTGATACACACGACTCTTTACTTTCGGCTCGTTTCCGAAAGTTTCTAGAAACATCTTATGCAAATCCTCCCTTAATTTAGCTAAAATTGGATCCGATGTAGATGAAGATGTTTGTGGCAATGACATAGGAGCAACCTGAGTACTAGCTATTGGTGCAACTTGTGGGATGGGCACCGAACCATAATTCGGCGGAAGACCAAACATGCTTGCGCCTATGGGTGGTGTGACAAAGTGATTCGGCGTTGACGCCGAATTGGGCACACTCATAATAGGATTAGGGTATGTAGGTGTAGTCACAAGCTGGTTGGTTTGACTAGGGTAAAAATTCAATGGCATACTATATTGTTGTTGTATAGGATGTGCCGATGAAATAGGTAAAGTTGGACTAGCCTTTTCAGATACACCAACAGTACCACTAGATGACAGAGGCATATTTTTCTGAGCATTAGCACTAGCCACAAAAGAATTGTATGCCATCACATTACCCTTACTAACAAGACTTTCAATCACAGCCACTTGCTCCGGAGAAAAAACTTTACTCACAGTGATTACATCTTGTTCATCGATGAGGGGAGGAAAATTGACGTTTCCAACCGGAGTGATGTTGCCTTGACGGTCCTTCTTGAAACTTGAAAGAAACGCTTCCAAATCCTCCTCCTCGCGCTTCTTCTTGAGCGCCTCAAAAGCCTCTTCACGCTTTTTCTTATGCGCTTCGTAGGCTTGGCGATGTTCATCCGATAGCTCATCAAGACCGGGCTTAATGATGTTATCGGTGCAACTTCTGAGGGCTTGGGGAGATTAGACAAGGTTGATGATGATTCTTGATCTTTCGTCCCCAGCGTAGTCGCCAAAAAGTGTGTTCGCACACGAACACGTCACCGTGTACCTCCAACACCGAGGGTGATGCACCGCAGCTCACGTCGAAGGAGACCCGTCCGGAAGCGTGGTACGCAAGCAATCCGGTGGGCGCTTTTGCGCACCCGAAACCCCACGCGCCCGGGAGGGACCCCGTCTGGACGCGCGGCGGCTATGGGCTGCCCTAGGTCGGTTCGCCCGCCCCTAGAGCCTCGGGGATCGCTGCCCTTCAACGAAGAACGAACGAAGAACGAGAGAGAAAGAACAAGGGGGAGATGTAAAACTAGGGTAAAAAGTAGATTGATTGTTCGATTGTGTGTTGTTGTTCAATCGGCCGTCATCCCTTAGGTATATAAGAGGCGGCTGGACTTCCCGTGCAAGGAAAAGGCTTGGATTCACGTCCAAAACCCTAGTCAAATTCGGATTGGTCTTGTCCGAACTTTCCAAAACTGTTCGGTTTAAACTGGCTGCACCTTGCTGGTCTTTTTTGTGGTGGTAAACAATCTCGGATGAAAACGAGTCCAAAAGCAATCTTGACCGTTTTGACGATACGAACAACTTTCATGTTGAACGTTTTTTGATCAAAGGTCATCTTGAGGGTCAAATAGCTCGCGCAAAAGATCTCTTTACTCGCGCTACCAATCAGACATGGCGTCTGGTGGGGCGCGCCATATTTTGCCTCGTGACAGGGCTGCACTCCGATTGCTCTAACTTTTGCATACGAACTCGGATTTGGACGATTTTTATATCAAAATCGATCGTTTCGACGAGAAGAAGACAATCCTTGTAGATCATTTTTCCATTTGAGGTCGTCTTGGGGGCTTAATAGGCCAAACTGTACTCTGAATATAAGTTCTTAGTACTTTGAGCATAGTTTCGGCCTTCGAGATGAAATCGGACGGTGATGACCCAAACTTCAAAGATGTTCATATCAACAATACGTAACTCTTTTATGAAGATAACTTCTCCATTTGAGGCCATCTTAAATAAGTTATTGACCGTGCCAAAATCTGGTGTCGACAGCTGGGACCCAATATAGTGGGCCTACTAAGTTGACGGGGACGAAGGGCTTTGTCAACTTAGTCAATAAGCACGATTCTAGCTCGACTGACCATACAATGTCCATCCAACGGCCGTAGTGCTTCTTCAACCTCTGGTCTTCTTGCTCCATCCGCCCAAAGCAGCGCCGGTCGTGCCGCCTGCTCCTGCCTCCCGTGGCCGGCAGTGCTGCCGCGGAGGCCTCATCGCCCCCATACTACTCCCACCGCTGGACAGGCCATCCCTCCACTCCACTCACCCACACCCCCTGTTATTCTGCGGCGATGGCAGCGCAGCCGAACCAGTGAACCCTCGTACTCCTCTCCGCGTGGGCATCCACTGCCGCGTCTTCCCCGGCTCTGCGTCGTCCCCTTCCTAGGCCTCGCCGTCGTCCACCGCCGTGGTGCTCTCGGTGCGGCGTGGTCAATGTGGTCAACGACCGAATTCCATGGAAAGAATATTGTACGTGGAGAGGCTGACAACTAGGTCCACGCCAGCCGCAAGGAAGTGCCTCCTTATTACGTAGAAAATAATAATTCCTCCACCTGACAGCAGGGACCCACCGGATGGGCCACCAGTATTTCGCGAAAAAAACGTTTTCCACTGACTGCTGGGACCCATCGGACGGGCCACCGTATTTCGTGAAAAAAATGTTCCCCCTGTTGTCAGCTCGGACCCACCGGAAGTGCCTCCTTATTACGCACAAAATTATGAATACCCCCCTGCTAGCTGGGACCCACCTTGGTGGGAGGCTGACTTGTGGGCCTACTAAATTGACGGGGATGGAGGGCTTTGTCAACTTGGTCAATATAAAAGATTCTAGCTCCAGTGACCATACGATGTCCATCCAACGACAGTAGTGCTTCTTCAACCTCTGGTCTTTTTGCTCCAGCCGCCCAAAGCAGCGCCGGTCGTGCCGCATGCTCCTGCCTCCCGTGGCCGGCTGTGCTGCCGCGGAGGCCTCACCGCCCCCTACTATTCCCACTGCTGGCCAGGCCCTGCAGCGACGGCAGCCTCACAACGCAGCCGAACCAGTGAACCCTCGTACTCCTCACCGCACGGGCTTCCACTGCCATGTCTTCCCCGGCTCCCTATCGTCCCCTTCCTAGGCCTCGTCGTCGTCCACCGCCCTGGTGCTCTCGGCGCAGCGTGGTCAACATGGTCAAGGAACGACTTCCATCGGACGTGGAATGTACGTGGAGAGGCTGACAGCTGGGTCCACGGCCGCAGCAAGGAAGTGCCTCCTTATTACACGGAAAATAATGATTCCTCCACCTGACAGCTGGGACCCACCGGACGGGCCACTATATTTCGCGAAAAAAATGTTTCCCCCTGACTGCTGGGACCCACCAGCTACATCTTCGCACGCAAGGAAGTGCGTTCGGGCAAAAGAAACGATTCGCCCCCTGACTGCTGGGACCCACCAGCTACATCTTCGCACGCAAGGAAGTGCGTCCG
>NC_057807.1:517426698-517435008 GCF_018294505.1 Triticum aestivum
GATTTGCCCCCCCTGACTATTGGGACCCACCAGCTACATCTTCGCACGCAAGGAAGTGCGTCCCGGGGAAAAAACAATTCGCTCCCCTGACTGCTGGGACCCACCAGCTACATTTTCGCACGCACGGAAGTGCCTGACAGTCGGGACCCACCTGGTCGAAGCGTACGTAGCGTTGTCATTCTGGTGGCGAATGTGTACGTACATATATATTGGTCGATGTAGAGGTGCGCACGTGTCGTAGTAGAGGCGCGCACGTAGCATGTACACGTACATACAGCGGCCAGTGTGTAAGAAAGAAAATACGACCACGTATGTGTACATACGGGCGGGGTCTCGAGCGTCGACCTCCTCCAGCCTCCACGGGCTACCGTCGACCTCTTCCAGCCTCCACGGGCTCCTGTTTATCTAGCCTCCACCACGCGCTACTCCACCGGCTACTGTTCAACCACCCCTCCACGGGCACCCCTCCACCATCTACTGTTCATCTAGCCCTCCACACCATGGGGTCCTGTTCATCCAGAGGCAACGCCACCGCTCACTGTTCATCCAACCCCCCTCCCCCCCACAATGCTCACTGTTCATCCAGAGAGGCAGCATCGATCGGCTTCAGTTAGCAGTAGTAGCGAAGGAATCGCTCGATCGGGTTCAGTTAACAGCCATCGATCGATCGCTCGGGTTCAGTAATGCATAGCCTCCAGTGCAATTGCTCTAGTTCAGTTAGAGCCCAACGCCTCGCTCGGGTTCAGTTAGAGCCAATGCCTCGCACACACGCGCGTACGTGTACGAGAGAAACGCGCATCGCTCAGCCCCCGACCTCCCTCCGTAACTGGGAACTCCCCGAAATTTTCCTCGCCCTCGCTTCTACCACGGTTTTTCCATCATGGACGGCCCAAAGAATGTCATGTAGTTGTGTCTCCGGCCCGCCCGGGACGAAAAGCTCATTTTCTATCATGATTTTTTGTCATAGAAGTAGGAGTCCACCACATCTATGATGATACTGGGTTTTGTCACAATTATCGTCATAGAAGTGTCATATGTATGACAGGAAAAAAATTCGTTCGGCCCAAAATGTCACGGATGTGTCTTTTTTTGTAGTGTAGGCCGCCGGCCTCCTCCCTCCCTCCTTTATATACAGGGGTAGGGGGCACCCCAAGGGATAACAGTTATTCTCTTAACCGTGTGCGGTGCCCCCCTCCACAGTTTAACACCTCGGTCATATCGTTGTAGTGCTTAGGAGAAGCCCTGCGCCGGTAGCATCATAATCACCGTCACCATGCCGTCGTGCTGACGGAACTCTCCCTCGTCCTCAACTGGATCAAGAGGTCGAGGGACGTCATCATGCTGAACGTGTGCTGAACACAGAGGTGTTGTACGTTCAGTACTTGGATCGGTTGGATCGTGAAGACGTTCGACTACATCAACCGCGTTACTAAACGCTTCTGCTTTCGATCTACGAGGGTACGAGGACACACTCTCCCATCTCGTTGCTATGCATCTCCTAGATAGATCTTGCGTGATCGTAGGAAATTTTTTGAATTGCTACGTTCCCCAACAATTCATATCTAGGAGAGCTAGGTATAATATGTATTTCAGAATTATCAGTTTAAGGCATCAGTTTTAATAATTTCATCAGTTACAGCAATCTCAATATCTTTAGCTCTAGCAATTTATTCATCAAGAAAATCACCTAATGGCACACCATCACCAAGCAAGGTACTAGCATCATCATGAGTAGCTTTCATATAAGTAGCATCATCAATAACTTGCGACATATTAGGATTTATGGCATGTGGTGGTGTTGCAAGTCTACTCAAAGTAGAAGGTGAATCAAGTGCAGAGTGTGATGGCAGTTCCTTACCTCCCCTTGTCCTAGAGGGAACGATCTTGGTTTTCATATCCTGTAGATTCTTCATAGTGATAAATAGATAATAATCCCAAGTGACTCAACAAATATAGCTATGCTCCCCGGCAACAACGCCAGAAAAAGGTCTTGATAACCCACAAGTAGAGGGTAGAGTATTCAATCCAAATTTATAGATAAAACACAAGGGGAGCCAAAGAATATTTGCAAGTATTAGCAGCTAAGTTGTCAATTCAACCACACCTGGAGATTAATTATCTACAACAATATGATCAGTCACAGTAATATGATAGTTTTGATAGCAGTGGCAACAGTAGTAGTAACGGTAACAGTGATAGCAATAATTTTGTAGCAAGTGTAACAGTAACAGCAGCATAGTAACTTAGCAAGAGCAATATATATGAAATTCGTAGGCACTGGATCGATGGATTCTTTGCATGATATTCATCATATAACAGTCATAACCTAAGGTGATACAAAACTAGCTCCAGTTCATAAATATAATGTAGGCATGTATTCCGTAAATAGTCATATGTTCTTATGGAAAGAACTTGTATGACATCTTTTGTCCTGCCCTCCCATGGCAGCGGGGTCCATAAGGAAACTAAGGGATATTAATGCCTCGTTTTAATAAAGAACCGAAACAAAGCATTAACACATAGTGAATACATGAACTCCTCAAACTATGGTCATCACCGGAAAGTATCCTGAATGCTGTCACTCCGGGGTTTATGGATCATAACACGTAATAGGTGACTATAACTTGCAAGATCGGATCTAGAACATAGATATAATGATGATAACATAAATAGTTCAGATCTAAAATCATGGCACCTGGGCCCAAAGCGACAAGCATTAAGCATGGCAAAGTCATAGCAACATCAATCTCAGAACATAATGGATACTGGAGATCAAGCCCTAAGAAAACTAACTCAATTACATGATGAATCTCATCTAACTCCTCACCACCAGCGAGCCTACAAAGGAATTACTCACTCCCGATGAGGAGCATCATGGAATTGGCGATGGAGAAGGGTTGGTGATGACGAAGATCGAAGATCCCCCTCTCCGGAGCCCCAACGGACTCCAGATTTGGCCTCCCGATGAAGAACAGGAGATGGCAGCGGCTCCGTCTCGTGAAACGCGATAATTCTTTCTCCCTGGTTTTTTCTCTCAAAATATGATTTTACAGCGTCGGAGATAGGGTCAGCGGGGCCAGCAGGTGGGCACAACCCACCTAGGCGCGCCAGGAGAGGGGGCGTGCCCTGGTGGGTTGTGCTCCCCAGGGACCCCCCCCCCCCATGGTTCTTGGCTCTAGTGTTTTTCTTTTATTGTATACAAATTCTCCAAAAAGTTTCGTTTCATTCCGAGAACTTTTATTTCTGCACAAAAACAACACCATGGTAGTTCTGCTGAAAACAGCGTCAGTCTGGGTTAGTTTCATTTAAATGATGCAAATTAGAGTCCAAAACAAGAGCAAAAATGTTAGGAAAAGTATATATGATGGAGACGTATCATTGGGTGGGATCCAAGCCCGAGAATTTACAACATCAACTTTGATCACAATATATCTGTTGTTGATGCCATTAATAAATGATGGAGTGGTTTTACCTTCAGGATAGCCCTGATTGGTGAAGCGGTTGTTTGATGGGCTAGCTTAAGAGCTAGATGTGAGGAAGTTAGAATATATGGGGGCATAGTTCACTCATGTGGATGCTTACAAAAGACAGAAAATTCTCTGTCAAATCTATTTATGCTTTCTTGATTAGGACAGACATGGTCTTGCCACACAAATTCTTGTGGAAACTGAATGTTCCTGCTAAAATTAGAATGTTATTTTGGCTACTCACTAGGAGAAGTATTCTAACTAAGGATAATCTGACCCGAAAAGGATGGAAAGAGGCAAAGCATTGTGTCGTCTGTGGGAGGGATGAAGATATTAACCATTTTTTTAATGTTTTGCTGCTAGATTGATTTGGGGTTTGGTCAAATGTTCCTTTGACCTCAAAACAACTCCTCAAAATTTGAGTGACTGCTTAGATACTTGGATTAAAACCTTTTAGAAACCACAAAAACAATTAATGTTAGTTGGGATTTCTAGTTTGTTTTGGTCCATTTGGAAATGCAGGAATGATATTGTGGTTAGATCTAAGAATTTTCATGACCCCATAATCGTTATTCGAACTCTATGCAACTGGATTATTGATTGGGCTGTTTTGCAGAAGAAGAAAAACCCGGAGCAAAAGCGGTGGGTGCTGGGAGCAAGACTAATAGAGCGGGTGGCAAGTGAGATATATCGAGCGTCGCAAGGATGGAGACCAGGGGTTAGAAGACTGGGCTGCTGAAATCGATGGGACTTCTCTATTCCTGCATATAAATTTGTGGCTCATCTCCTTACGTGCTCCTGTTCTGGAGCTTCTATGCATGGCTGTTGTTTATGTATATTGTCACGACAAAGACGGACATCACACACACATTATTTCTACTATTACTTGCCGTGACTGTCTAATCTCAATTAACAGAGCCTAATCTTAGCGACACCAATCACTTAAACTGGACAGAGTACGTGCGCAAATTGAGAAACAACAATCAAGGGTGTGCAACAACCACAACAAACAAACACCAGATAACGAACACGGCAATGAGGTGATGAAGTGGTGCTCAACTGCTTGGAGCGTCGTTGGCACCTGCCTACCTACCAAAGAGGGAATCCTCGTGTCACCATCCTCACACTTGCACAGAGGTTGGGAGCTGAATCATGGCCTCCATTAATCTCGGCAACCACCAGAATACCCCGACTCCTCCTCCCGACCCCGTGCGGCCGCCGCCGGGCTGCACCGGGCGGCCACATCCCGATCTTCCCTCAACTCCCCGTGCACCCCTCCCTCCGCCGCCGCCGGCAACGTCGCTGGGCGAAGGCCCTGTGGCGCGGCGGCGGCGGACCTCCTCTGGCGTCCCGAGATCTGAGGCGGCGGCGGCCTGATTTGGATCTCTCTCCCGACGAGGATAGCGGGCAGCGGCGGCCGGGGCGTGACGGGGGGTTTGACTACAGCCGGCGGGAGTAGTACGAGATGGCGGCAGCGGCGGCCGGGGCGCGTACCGGGCTGCCGTTACGTCCTCAAACTGCTGCATCTCATCGGATTCGGCGACGGCTCGCTGAAGTACTCCGGGTCTGCATCGCATCACGAGGATTATGGCGGTGGTGGTCATCTCCTACGTCGGAGGTGGTCGACCTGAGACTGGATGATCGGATGATCAGATCTCGAGATCTGTAATCTAGTCCCGGCTGCAAGTCGGGGAAACATAGTTGCCGGTGAAAACCGAGCCGATGGCGGACGATGGCGGCGTTCTGTGTCGTTACCTTGATGAAGGCATCGTTCTGTAACTACTGTCGACCCACTCGTGCTGCTCTGGGGGAAACCCTATGATCTAGTTTTCCAGATCGGACGATGGCGGCACTGCGGTATCGTTTCTCTCTTGGGAGCATTGTTTGTGGAGCAGCGCTGGAAGTCAGAGGCAGGAGGTGGAGCGGCTTCGTCTTGCACGGAGCTTCGGTGGAGATGTCAAGTCATGCCTGACCGACAGGTGCTACGCTTTGTCATGCCTGGTCGGCAGGTGCTACGCACGACAGATCTTCCAAGGACTTCAAGCTGTGTCGACTGGTGGTACTTGGCAGCATGGCGCTGAGGTGTATCAGTGGCGACCGCGATGTGCTCAGCTGTTTGCGCGCAGGGAGGAGGTGCCGTTGGGCGCCGTGGTGGCGTCGACGATAGCTAGACCGAGCAAGGTTGATGCATCAGTACAGTTCTGAAGATGGAGCGGTGGCAGTTGGCAGCGGCGGCCTCTGAGAGCACGCCGGACCAGTGTGTGCCCAAGACCCGGCAAGTGGCTAGGTTGGGGTCTCAGGTCTTAGATGTTAGGCTTGGTTGTGATGTCTATTTGGTATTAGGCCCAGGCTATCTGCGCCCCTTCATCAACTGGATAGGTGTAGCGACAGTTTGTTGCTTAGACGGCGGCTTTAGTCTTACTGTTGTATCACTTTGTAAGGTCTTGTGAGAATAATTAATAAAGTGGTCGTATGCATCGCCCAGATGCAGAGGCCGGGGGTCATCTTCCTTTTCTGAAAAAAAAACCCAGAATATAGTGCACAGAGACGCATCCACGTACGATGGGCTCATACATGAATAAGTTGGAGCTAGAGAAGCTGACAAGAGAAAATCAGACAACTCAAAACAGTGCATTCGCAAAAAAGAAACAATGAATATTGTCCAGCAGAAAAAAAGATTAAATATTGGCCTAAAACACAGCTAGCTGCCAATCAATTACTCGTTTTTCTCAAAAATTCTAGCAATATAAATTTGGGTGTGTGTTTTCTTTAATTATTTGATGGTCAAGCCTACAAATAGCCAGCCACCGCATGTGGAATATAATTTCCTGTTAGAGAAAAGTTAACTCTAGCTGGTGATGTCATTTGTACCCCACTTACATTTTCTTTACCTTCTAACGGCACGAGTATATATATATACCATTCGGCACGATAGCAAGTATGAACACTTGATTATTCCACATGATCCCGATCGATCTCCGATGGCTAAGTATATACGTATATCTCAATATCTGCGCACATAAACTATGTATGCATGCATGCAAATACGCAACTGCCGGGGCCGGATACCGTGACGCATGGCCGTATTTTAGTTCAATCAAAGATAACAAACTAACAAAATGTGTATGCCATCGACATGGATTGGGCATGAAGAGGGAGGCAACGTGGGGTTCTGGTTGCTTTGCGGTACCTACCCAACTGCCCAAAAAATGGCGACCTGGCTATAAACGTTGGGTAGGTAGGCACCAGAAAAGGACCCCGCGTATATACATTCTCTCCTCTCCAGCTATGTAGACGGCTGCATATGCATGTACCGTACAGGTATACTATACAGTATACGCGTATAGTACAGCCCCTGAGTTTCTAGGAAAAGTTAATTTATGCGTGTCAACGCCTTCACAGAGCAGCCGGGCATATTTTGATTTTCTTTTTCATGTTATGCTGGGGTGCACGTCTGCAAGTAGCTAGTAGATTAGCTTATACAGTAGTGTTCGTGGAAGCAACGGCAGCGGCCAGCTGCTAGGAATACGACGAGATGCTTTGGATAAGAGAAATGAAATGGATATGGAGTCATACAAAAGGATAACTGCACGAGATGCATAAACCGGCTTGGTACACAGTGGCGGAGCCACCTCCCGGCGACCCTGGGCAGCTGCTCGGGCTCTGCCCAGGAACTCCCGTGAGACTATAGAAGGAGATGGAGATTTAATCACCAGTTTTAGTGGGGCAAATGCCCACGAGTCACATCCCTTCGTATTTTGCCCCGGCTCCATGGAGTAGCTAGCTCCGCCACTGTTGGTACATGCATGCGTCATGGAGGAAGAGAGACGATCTTCTTCTCCTCCACGGCACTAGTTCAACTTGATACATCATGGGGAAGGTGACTTCATGTAACCTGCCAATCGTCTCTGATTTTCGGAGCATAATGATATGCAGTGCCTTCTCTAAATGTCTTTCATTCACGGTATACATCAACATATACATATGACTTTGCGCGTCAACTATTTCGATGTCATAGGATGCATAGATGGATGGAACTGAAATTGGCATCTCTTCCTTTTCTTTTCTTTCTCTCAACAGAAATTTTCCCATTTTTTGAAATAACATCTCTTCTTTGACTGCTCCCTCTGTCCCATAATATAAGACGTTAAAAGTTAAAAAGAAATGTAAGACGTTTTTTTCACACTACACTAGTGTAAAAAAACGTAGTGTCAAAAAACAGTGTCAAAAGACGTCTTACATTACGGGACGAAGGGAGTAGATATTATCATGCAACTCTCATGAAGAAAGAGAGAAATTATCACACATTATTACATAATGAAAGTAGCACAAAAGATGACGCACGGCCATAATAAGTTCATTACATAAGTAGCCGAAAATAGGACGAAAGATGAAAACAATTGTTTCACAAATTTTTAACCAAGACAAGATGACAAACATTTGATATGTCATGCCCATGCCTCTACAGAATAACACAACAAGGTGAAATTTTTTGGTTGCTGACTTGATGCACTTTTTTTTGTGGGGTGGCTTGATGTACTGGCCAACCATTTCTGATTTTCAGAGCATAATGCTGTGTGATGACTTATTTGCATGTCTTTAATATGTATCAGCATATACATATGACTTTGTGGGTCAACTGTTTGAAGGTCATAGGATATTTGGACGGACTAGAAATTGACAACCCAACCCTTCCCCCATTCTCTGGAGTAACCTTTCCCTTCTTTTCTTGAAATAGCATTTATTTTTTGACTAGAGATTACTATCACACAGCTCTGAACAAAACAGAGAGGAACAACTATCACATATTCATTAGATAATACTCCCTCCGTTCCAAAATAGA
>NC_057807.1:517435213-517472401 GCF_018294505.1 Triticum aestivum
GAAAAGAACACTTACCTCCCAAATTATGAAGATTTATCAGCTGAAGAAATGTTGGGTTTCTTCGACTGTTGATTGCCTGTTGTCTTGCAACAACCAGAAGGTGAAAAAGAAATGGTACCGATAATCAATACCCATAGTTTTGTTTAATAGCGAACTACTCAGCCGGGCGTGGGATCACAAATTGCCGACGTGGATCCACAGTACTCCCAAACTAAACTAAGCCCCCCAATGCAAGTACTCATTGTTAATGGGTCGAACGAATCTAGTTAGTCTAATCTACTCAAAACTAGGGACAGGCAACTAATTATCAATTAGTATTAGAACGGGAGCATTGTACCTCTCCTAGTCGGAAATTAATAAATGGGGATTGGCTACCAACCCAACCATCTGCTCAGATCACCGCCGTGCTTTGTCATAACATTCAATCCCATCTCCTCTACGCACCTCTGGTCCATGGAACCAAGCAATACATGAATGATATTTTATTTTCTCCGTCGGTTTGAGCGACGACTAATGTAAGACAAATAAGGTAGATTGCTACTCCCCCATTCCATAATGTAAAATATTTTTTGACACTAGTTATTTTTTAACCGCTTTCTTCAATTGTACGAACGCATTCAATACAAAGAGAACAAGATCACATCACCATTTCTACCATTTTTTGCTGACGAGAACAGAGGTAACTAACAAAGAGAGATATCTTCCTGGTGGCCGGCATGGCTTGGCAGTTTGCTTTCGGTGGAAAGTATTGATTCTAACGTCGGCAGATAAGGCAGCCAACAGAGATTGAAATCTTAAGTTGAGATTCACCTATGTAACCTAATTATAGTTAACTACTCCTTAATGTGTATTATTATGCTCTTACCTGCGTTGGACCGTTGATGTGGTAGCTAGTGGGAACTAGCTTTGCGCCTGCCAAAGCAGTTGATATTTTTTCCATCATTCGTTTTTGTTCCTCACTAGTATTTTTTCTTGTTGCGAGGAACATCGCTGTTAAAGTTAACCGAATCCAGATGTTTCCAAGAATGAACATTAGTGTTAAGTAGTAGTAGTTTGTTACAATACCGTGATATATCTCGGCAGTCGGCAGATTAAAGTCCGTGGTTTCTCATTCCTCCACTAGGCGAATGAACTGAGTACAGAACAGTTGTTCTACGGTTTATGCTTTATAAAATGAGTACGTACGCATGGCGGCAAGGAAGTCACGTACACGTGTTGGTGATTTACCTCTAACATCGATTTAAAAACTACTTTCTTCGATCCAAATTAATTAATGCAACCTCTATACAACCACACAAGTCTGCGCAACATGCTATCAGATTTTAGTGTGTCGCACCTTGAGAACTAACAACAGATCGCCCTGGAACGTGTTCTAACCGCATACCAAAGTGTATCATGAGACCGAATCAATGGCTCCAGGTCTATGGGAGAACTTTTGAGAAATACTCTAGTTGCCTGAGGGTTGGCCAAACCGAATTATTACCAGTCGTGTTGGGTGACTCGCGAGGCAGAGTTTTTGTCTTTAGTCGACAGCGGGACTATTTTGGTTACTGTGGTTTAGAAACCACCTGCCATCCCTGACCCTCTTCTACAGCTGAAAACTACACTACACCCCACATTACCACCCCACCACAGAACGCACGGTTTACCATGGACGGACGGACGTGACGACGCAGCGCATTGCCTAGAACAAAAACGACGTGCGATATTCATTTGTAAAGAGCACGAGCACAGGTACAGCCTATAGCTATTCGTAAAAAAAAAAGGTACAGCCTATAGCGGCGGCGCACGATGTAGACTTTATACAGCCCACCGTGATCCTTCTTATCACCGGGAACAGCATAAACCGTTGGCCCGACGGCGACCACGGCGCTGCCAACCAACCCACCGAGACCGACCGATGGGAGCTACGGCCGCCGCCGCCGCCGCCGCCATACATACCGCTTCGCTTCATTCACCAACGCCGCCGTTCGTTCATTCATAACGGAGGAGCACGGCGGCGCAAGTTGCCCACCCACCCACGCAGCCAGAATCCGTCCAAAACCCGCTGCCTTTCTACCTGGTGCGGCCCCGGCCCATCGCCTCGCCAGGAGACTCGACTCGACTCGACCCGACCCGACTGCGGATGATGATGAGGCGGTGCTGCTGACTGGACTCGGCGAGTGAGTGAGTTGTTGGTTGCCCGATGCCCAATAGAAAAATAGAAAATGTATGTTATTATTACTACTCTTTAGTAGATTAGATAGAAGAGGTGGAGGTGGGCTTACCTAACTCGCAAGCCCAATATTAAAATGCTTCCCATGTCCCCTTGTCACCTTCCTGTCCTAGTGCTACCTTCCTTCTTTCTCGCCGTGGTTAGCCGCTCGTCCATTAACGGCAGTAACCATGATTCTCCTATACTAATGCCGTCACCACCTTCTCCCTGAATAAACAGACCCTTTTTTTTTGTTTGCGGGGTTTCAGATACACACACGTACGGTCTTAACTTTAACCACTTGCGTGTGGATATGCGAAGAGCAAATTACTTTTGTTTCTTAAATCAACCAATCACGAGCCAAGGCTAGAGAAGGTTTCTATTTTTTTGGCTGGGAAAAAAGGTTAGACAAGTTTGACAGCACGCTCTTCGATCAGGACGTCATCATCTGCCCGTTTAACAACGGATGTAAAATTACTTTAGATCGATTCGAGAAATATTCACATGGACTAAAATAGGTTATGCGTTTTCGCAAGGAAAAAAAAAAGGGTTATGTATGTATGTATGTATGTATGTAGCATCCCAAAGGGCGTCGAAAAGAAAGCAGGTCGCAAAGCGTGTCACGAGCCGCTGCCTTTGCCGTGGATGCAGGATTAGGCAACGCTCACATGCGCCCACGCGCTCAGGGCCTGCTTCTGGCCGGTCCAGTGCCCCGGTCTCGAGATCAACGCCCACACGGGGCACACTGAATCTGGCCATCTGGACAGACTCCTCTCCTCTCCTGCCAAAAAGAATTCTCACCTTCATATTATTATTACACTTTCTTGAAAGCACTGCTGTAATTTAGGCTGGTCATAGTGGAGAGTAACTTAGACTAGTAACATACATATGTTACTAGTCTATGTTACTACCTTCATAGTGGGTAGTGTCATAGGTGTGGTAACATAGTTGCCTTCATTTATTACTTTGTAGACTCATTATGCATTGGAAACCGCTATGTGATGGTAACATATTATGTTACTCTATTTGCCTCTCTCCTCATTAACTACTTGCCACATCATCAATTTTGCTTATGTGGCATCTATGTTACTACTTATGTTACTCCCACTATGACCAGCCTTATACAGTGAGCCAGCCAGCACCAGAGTATTATTGCTCATGATCAGTCAAACGGTAATTTTTTTTACAACGGGACAAACAAAATGGAGCAACCAAGAGAGCAGCGGGGGGAGGAGAAGAGGGAGATGATCTTGGCGAAACACAAGATCATCCTCACCCTTCTTCTTGTCTCTCTTTCACTCGCTGTAATTTTTTCACCTACAGGCTAAACCAATATCCAAGAGTCACAGGAGAGAGGGAGAGGAGCAGGGAGGAGGGGGTGCTCTGCTCTGCTCATTTCATCTCGATGCTTCTGAAGTCGAGCATGGCGGTCCGGAGCCCCATGAAGCTGCTGCACTTGCAGTCCGCGCTCCTGGGGAGCCCCATGCTGCAGCTGAAGCAGAGGCCCACGACGGCCTCCCTCTTCACCACGGGCTTGGTGTCCACCATGGGGTCCTCGTGGGACGGGGGGCTGATGCAGAGGTCCAGGTTCAGGTCCGGGCACTTGAGCGCCTTCCCCTGGCCCCACTCCATCTGGTGGTGGGGGTTGCTACGGTGATGGTGGTCGACGTGGGTGATCGCCGCTGCCGCTGCCGCTACCTTGGTGGGCTCGGCGTCTCGCCGGAACACGGCGCCCTTGTCGTCCCTCTGCGCCGCCTCAAACGATATGGTGATGTTGGACGCGGCGTGGTCGCTGTTGATCGCCCGGTGGGTCACCGGGTCGATCCCCCGGCTCGTGAGCTTCCTCCTGATGTGCGTGTTCCAGTAGTTCTTGATCTCGTTGTCCGTCCTCCCCGGCAGTCTCCCGGCTATCAGGGACCATCTGCGTTCGTCAAACAGAAACAATACTGTCAGAGCTATGCTTTTACAAGGCCATGCATGTAGAGCAGAACAGAGGATCGTTCGTTCATTGGAGCTATATATGCTATGGATTAGACGATGGACGTACTTGTTGCCCAGGAGGCTGTGGAGCTTGATGATGAGCTCGTCCTCCTCGTCGCTGAAGTTGCCGCGCTTGAGGTCGGGGCGGAGGTAGTTGATCCAGCGTAGGCGGCAGCTCTTGCCGCAGCGGAGCAGCCCCGCGGCCTTGGGCAGGGAGCGCCAGCAGCCCTCGCCGTGCGCCTTGATGTAGGCGGTGAGCCGGTCGTCCTCCTCCTTGGTCCAGGCGCCCTTGTTGGTGTGCGCCTTCTCGCAGCACGGCGACCTCCCCATCTCGCTATCTCTTTAGACGGTCTGCCGCCGCCGATGACACACCTTCCTTCTCCTTTTCTTGTGCTCGGTGGTGGGTTGGGTTGGGTTGGGTTGGGTTTGCAGGAGTGGAAGTTGGTGCTGCTGTTGTTGTTGTTGTTGGGGGCTAGTGCTACGGGGAGGGGTGGGTGAGTCGGAGGCTCGGATCTTTATAGGCGGCACTGCACTTGACTGGATCGGGGAAGAAGGTCTTCTAGAGGCTGAGTTGGTGGGAAAAAGGTTAGGCTGGTACTGGTAGCACTGGTAGGCCTCCCCCTCCCTCTCCCTCTCCCTCTCCCCCAGGTCATGACCTCACCTCACCTCACCTCAACTCATCACCCCACCGGTTTGTTTACCAGTTTATTACACGCACAAAAAGAGGGAGATAGAAAGGCAACAATGACACAGCCAGCCACCGGGCACAGGACACACAGGCTCCATTTGCCCGCCTACTTGCCCGATTCACAAGCCTCACAGGTAGGTGTAAAGTGAGGTAAGCTCCAGCTCCCCCTGCCTACCCTCTTGGCGCGTTCGTTCGGTTTTAACAGCTAACTAACCGCATCCACCCGTGATGCCTCCCTCTTCCTAATTTGTTTACGGGGGATTATTAGGTTCACCCAATCTCCCCGCCCACTCGCTTTCCCTTGATGCTGCCCTCCCTGTCTAAAAACTCCTCGTGGAACACACACAAAACTCAGGCCTGGGGTCTCTAACCCATTCAATCTACAAGTAAATTATCCGCATCGACAATCACCGAGATCGGATACAGAATCCCAATCTTTTTGTAAGACACAAACTCAATGATGATTTGTCTGCCAAGAATTTTATTTAGACGAAAGAATATGTGCCACGTTGGAGACTATTCCCCGAGCCATTTTCTAGGACCTCCTGTGAGTTGTGAGTTGTGACCCAGATGCAGTGCAATTCGTGTGTCCTACCTGATGTCGTCTATGGACTATGGGGGGCTGTTTTGATTCTCCAACACAATCATGTCGACATGAAGATGATTTGTATTGTATACCAGGACAGAGTATTAGTTGTAAACGGATCGTTCATGTATACTTTAAAAGAAAACAGCCCTGATCTCACGAGCCCCAATCATCTTACCATTTCTTGAATTAACAAGCCAATGTGCATAATGCAAACTGGATGAGGTATTAACAAAAGGATGCTCCCTCATCATACACCCCCTTTTTTCCTTGTTTATTCTTCAATAATAAAACAGGATGAGGCGGAACAGGTATCCGGCGCTGCTCAAACGGATTTTCTTTTGCCCACCCACCGTCTTTTTTCTTTGTTTTTGCCTACTAGTATGGTCTGCTTGCACAATCATAGCTTTTGTCATTTGCCGATAGTCCGATGAAACTACTTTCATATACAACATTTCTGTTTTGTACTCTAGTATTGGTTAGTTGAGCTGCTTGGTCAACCCTAAATTAAAAAAATTCACCAAACTTGCTAGTCCTGCAACTGCTTCCTGTTATTTCTTTCTTTCTGTAGCAAGCCAGATCTTCTTGATACCGTATTTATATATGCTAATCCACATGGCAATAGAGTATACGCTAATCCACATGGCAAAAGATAACGTTATCAGTGATGCTTAATAAGGACACCATCAATTATGAGCACGACTTATTCGACTTCCGCAACATGTGCTTTGCCGTTGGCTCATGTAGAACGTAGATTAATATGAACATGCTGAATTTTCTACAGAATAGGGTTCATCCTCCGCGGTAATGAAGGCTGTGGGCATAGCATTCTGAGGATGCAGATGAAACTATGACTTGCTGAGGTGGACCATTAACTGTTCCATGTTAGGAGCAACTTACAAGTCCATGATGAAATCCAGATGCGCTTACATAATATTTGCCTACCTAATATATTCTTTTGGGATGGTTACCAAACTATGGACCATCGTTGGTTGGGTGCAAGGAGAGGGAAATATCCCAAACCATTTGCTTCAGTTGGGCCCAGAATGATTGGGACTTCACACTCCACAATGGTCCTCTACTTGAAATGTCCATGCTTCCTATATTGCCCCATAATTCCTTTGTTGCAAGAATTCGGTGATTACACCTCCAGATCTAACTCCAAATTTCTATTATTTTCAAGCCGACATGTTAGGGGATGGTTTGTATCACTTTTCAGCACAAGGCTGAAAGCTAAATCTATAATAATAGGATTCTTTTGAAAATAGCTGCATCTCAACAGAGCAGTACCGGTGCATGTACCAATTTGCCTACCATGCAATGCAAACCAGAAAGTCAGGTTATCAGACACCAAACTGCTTTATTGCATGATAAGCTAGTTGGCCATAAATCAAGTTCAGCGCCCTACCATTTTGTTACACACAGATTTAATAAACTCAAATAGCTATTCTTTTGGTGCATCAAATTAATCAACTAAACCATCTCTGTTGTACCATAATCAGACCCTGACTGGCAAAAAGAGTGCAATCCCTGTTCCCTAAACAAAACCCATAAACCATGGCCCTTTAGTTGTTAAATTGTAGGCATTAGTTCTAGAAAGCATGAAGGCCGGCAAGAGGAAGGTAGGGAAATAGTTCTTAGTTGTCTGGTTGAGGAGTGGTGTCTGGTTATGTGCAGTAGCTCTACCTTCCACTTCTTAGCCACGCACTTGTGGTGGAAGAATCCTCCATTCTGCAAGCTGGACAGTTATAGGTTAGGGGGGAGGGAAAGAAGAAGGTAAGGAGAGAGAGGTAGGTCTAGGCCGCTCTTTTGCTGTTATCTCTTCCAGGGAGGCATGGCCAAGGCCATTTAGGCAGCCCCCACACCACATGGCGCAAGCACTAACAGCACTTATCCATGACTCCTCTCCCCCAACCCCCTCTTTGTTTCCTCCTACCTACATGCCCCTTATATGCCTGCATAAAGCTCCAAACTCCTCATGGCATCCTCCTCCTACCTACCAGTCCTTCCATTCTTCCATCCAATCGGCTATTATTAGGTTAGGTGTGGTGTTGGTCTCCACGACTTCAACCCAAATTCATTAGCTACTAGCAGGCTACCAGTTTCCTTTCGCCCTTTCGCTAGTGAACTCTGGTTTTACCAAGCAGGCAAGTAGTGTAATACTGCAAACGCAAGAATTGGGTTGGTCAGCCAGGAATTCGGCGAACCAAGTGACTACATTTCCATTTGGCCCCAGAAGCATTGAATATGTGCTCTTCTGGCCGCAACACATGATGTTTCAGCCTTCACGCGGATGATTGTTCGTTGAACAGACAAGAAAACCTTCTAACACTAGTCCTCCACTACCAGAGACTTTGACTGTCTTCAAACAACTAAAATATCAGGGGCAGAAAAAAAATACTATCTAGTCCCACTGTCCTAGACCAATGTTCATAGCGCCAAATGACAGGTCAAACAAAAGTCAGCAGACACAATGCTTTTGTCATTTGAATGAAGGCATAAAGAGATCCTGATCATCATGCGTCACATCTTTGGACTCGTGAAAGAAACCATGAGGTTTACCGTGACCCGCAACAGCATGTTTTCCCATGAAACAGTTAGTTTACTCGAAAGTTCATCTTTTTAGAAAAGGTGGGCAGTCCACATACTTCGACAGTAACCTATATTTATAAGAACTCAACATGCCTAGTGCTTGTTGCTCTAGAGCACTAACCATATCAATTTTCCACTCTTAAAAGCGCTTCATGTATAAATCGACATAAGAGTATTAGACTACAGGTTAGAAATTATTCATGCTTACAGTGGTTTCTGAGTTCCTTTTTGTCAGTGCTTCTATCATGAAAGTTGGCATCAAATATCCCTGCAGCATCCACTGATTGTGGCTTTCTGCAGAGAAAGAAGCCATCAAAACTCCACGGACTCGATTTGAGTTCGTGGAGAACTAGTGTCAAATTACAATGTGCAAGCAGTGTATCATGTCAAATTACTGTATACCACTGGCTAATGGTATGTCACATTGAATGGTAAGTTGCATCAAAAGGTCAAGATTTACAATTACAACTTAGATTTAAACAGAGTAGTATAACCAATTGAAACTAAAAGTCTGAAACAACATTAAACTAATACCCCAGATCTACAGATTTAGCTACATCCAAATGTTTGGTCAGGTTGATACATCTGCAAGCTAATACAAATAATACACATATGCCACCCTTGCCTGTTAGTCAATTGTCCTTTATTAACTACTGCTAGACCAACTCATTTTGAGTTGAGTATAGGTGGACCTTCTAATCTACTTATAATAAAATAAAATACATAGTATTTATTTCAGCTGCATGGTATGATTCGTGTTGAATAATGGAGGGCCCCCGGAGATACCCATAAGAAATACCGGAAATAATAATCACGCAATGATTTGAGACCAAAAGTTCAGGAACTTTACAGTGGCATGGACATAATTTGGTTCGCATAATCCTTATCCAATTTGACGACTGCCTTCATTTCTGTGCATCCAGCTCCTCCAAACACTTATCATCTCAATTCAATTGAGAGACGGTCTATCATTATTCTTGCCTGACCATACTATTAAGAGATAGGTAGTTCGTTACTTTGAACAAATATAATAAATTTAGAGAAAGCACAATTTCTCGTAAGACCTAACAGACAAAAAGAACAAACATGCAATGCTTTTGAACCTTTCAATAAAAAAAATCTTAGAAACATGTCCAAAATGTCTCGAGTCCTGAGCAAAAGATCCATGGATCATAAATTAAAGGTAGTATCAATATTAACAGGGTTATAATTGCAACTAAAATGTACCAAATTGCATATTTAAGGCCTTGCAAACGTCAGATGTCACTTAAGGCATCTTTCTGATAATTTTATCGAGGCAAAGTGATGATGAGAGTGATACTAAGTTTTCTGCTTTTGTATCTTTTTAACAACATCTGTATATAACCTAGTGATCCAGGGGAAAGTTTTAAGAGAAAAACAATATGAAACGTCAATAACTATATTAGGATGATAACGGAACAGAATACGAAAACGTTGCTCCTTTTCTGTGACATCCATACTCTCCATACGACGGGTCAAAGGCGGAGTTAAGGCCATCGCTATGGTACAGAATACCAGCAAGCGCCACCCTGCAAAAACAATAAATACATACCCATGCTGAACCTAACTTTAATGTGCATTAAATCATTAACTTCATAGGCTATTTAGCACTGTATCAGGGTTGTCAACATGTCTACATCACATCAGTCATGTCAGGCATACAAATCCAACACAAACATAATACATGCAACTTGCTCAGAGATTTTGGTGCACATAGATGACTCTAGAGCTACAACTGTATCATGAAAACGAGTTTCATAGAACAGTGACATTCTTATACATGGCTACGACAAATGAGTGCCACTCAGTAAGTTAGAGGCATGAGTGCCTTCCCAGCCCACCCAGGTGTTGCTCCCGGTTGAGTTTTTCTTTTTTTCCTAATAAATGGCGACAAAAGAGCCTGATGGAAATCCTTATATGCTAAGCCATCAGGCCAGATGCAACAAATTCATATTCAACCAATGAGGAAGAAAGCAAAACTGTGTAAAACCACACCATCGCATACGAAATGACAATATTATGCAGAGCAGATAAAAAATTACATTACCAGCGTCTAACGGAACGGCGCAGTCGAGGATAATTAAAGTTTGTACCACTTACATGTTGCAAAATTTAATGCCTTTTCCAGCTCACGAGCTTTTCGCCAGTCATCCCCAATCTGGCTTCGCACGTGTTATTCTGATACGGAAACACCCTGCAATAAGCATAACCAAAAGATTTCAGTATGCCTAACATTCGGGGAGATTTCTAGTTCCCGTTGGTCGAGTTTTAGTCTTATACATGGCGACGAAAGCCTGATGATCGGTTATATGCTAACCCATCAGATCAGATGTAATAAGGTCGTATTCATCCAATGAGGATAAACAAAAACGTGCAAAACCACACTTCACCGTATACGACACGAGAGCATTATTGCAGAGCAGATCGGGAGTTACGTTACCAGAGTCTAACAGAATGGCATAAATGAGAATGATTAAAGTTTGTATCACTTACAAGCTGCAAAGTTAATGCCTTTTCCGGCTCACGTGGTTTGTGCCACTTATCCCCAATTCAGCTCCGGAAACGCCCTGCAATAAGCATTACCGCAGAATTCAGTACGCCTAACACTCATGAAGATTTCCAGTTCCTGTCAGTCGAGTTTTCTTTCCTTATACATGATGACAAAAGAGCCTGATGTGAATCCTATATGCTAAACCATCGGACCGGATGCAACAAATTCATAACGAACAAATGAAGAAAACAAAATAGTGTAAAGCCACACTTCATCGTATACGACACAACACCATTATCGCAGAGCAGATAAAGTGTTACATTACCAGAGTCTAACGGAACAGCACAGTCGAGCATAATTAAAGTTTGTACCACTTGCATGCTGCAAAGTTAATGCCTTTTCCGTCTCACGAGCTTTGCGCTAGTCATCCACAATCCGGCTTCGCACGTGTTATTCCAATACAGAAACGCCATGCAATAAGAATAACCAAAGATTTCAGTACGCCTAACACTCGTGAAGATTTCTAGTTCCTGTCGGTCGAGTTTTAGTCTTATACATGGCGACGAAAGAGCCTGATGAGATCCATTATATGCTAACCCATCGAATCAGATGCAATAAGTTCGTATTAAAGCACTGAGGATATAAACAAAATGGTGTAAAACCACATTTTGTCGTATACGACACAAGACCGTTATTGCAGAGCAGATCAAGAGTTACGTTACCAGAGTCTAATGGAACGGCACAGATGAGCATAATTAAAGTTTGTAGCACTTACAGGGTGCAAAGTGAATGCCTTTTCCGGCTCACGCGATTTGCTCCGCTCATTCCCAATCCAGCTTCGCACGTGTTATTCCGACACCAATATTCCCTGCAATCAGCATAACTGAACATTCAACACACTTGATACTCATCGTATACGACATACACCAAAATTGCAGAGCAGATCAAGGTTTACATTACCAGAGTCTAACGGAATGGCACAGATGAGCATAATTAAAGTTTCTACCACTTACAGGCTACCATTAAAATGCCTTTTCTGGATCACTCGGTTTGCGCCACTCAACCCTGATCTGGTTTCGCAAGCGTTATTCCGTTGGCCTACAATCAGCATAACTGAAGATTCAGCACACTTGACACTCAACGTATACAACAGACACAATTACTGCTGAGCAGATCAAGATTTACAGAACGGCACAGGTGAGCATAGTAAAAGTTTGTAGCACTTACATGGTGCAAAGTTAATGCCTTTTCTGGCTCACGCGGTTTGAGCCAGCCATCTTCGGTTTCCATCTTCGCGCATGTCATTCCTATACAGAAACGCCCTGCAATCAACATAACTGAATATGCAGCACACTTGACACTCGTCTTATATGACACCATTATTGCTGAGCAGACCAGGATTTACGTTACCAGAATCTAACAGAATGGCACAGGTGATCGTAATAAAAGTGTGAACCACTTAAATGGTGCAAAGTTAATATGCCTTCTCCCACTCACGCGCTTTGAGCCGGTCAGTCAATCCGGATCCGAATCCGAATCCGCACGCGTTATTCCGATTCGGAGGCACCCTGCAACCAACATAACTGAAGATTAAGTACGCCTGACACTCGTGCTCATCGCCGCATCAGCTCAGCCCTCCTCACAGTTGTGTGCGTGTAACCAAACTTTTTTTTTGAAACAGAGGCAAAAGCTTTGCCTTTTTCATTAATAGAGAAGGAGATAGTTTCCCGGTTAATTAAAGGAAAACCGTGCGAAAACCGGTACATCAAGGGTCAAACCCACACACAGACCCGACAAGCCAACAAGGACCCCGCAGATGGTGCGCTACAAAAGCCATCCCGCGAAACAACATGCGGACTACTCCCAGAATAATAAGCACAGGAGAGGAAGGCGTGTGTAACCAAACTCACAGCTGCAGAGTTGCACAATCATGCAGTGTAGCCCCTTTCAGCGGCAAAGAACATCCATTGCCATGGCATTACATCTTGGCATGCGGAAATTGCGATCGCACAGCCTTGCTGCGCTTCGGCATTCCGTCGAGCACCTCACGGGTGAGCGTCAAACGGCCGCCGCCAACAGTAGGAGGCCGAAACGGCGCCCCGCCGTGACACAAACAAGGCACATCCCGCAGCCTACGCAGCGCAACGGCGGCGGACGCTGAGCACGGCACGCGAAACCGAGGCAGCTCGCGGCGGAGGCGGAGGCGGAGGCGGCGACCGGCTGCTACAGCGCCCGGCGCCGACGAGGCGGTCTATTTTTTTAAGATTTTTTTTGAGACATTTTTTTTTAGAACGAGGCGAGGCGAGGCGGTCTCAGATTCGAAGGACACGCGAAGGAGGAGAAGGAACCGCGGCCTGCCAGGTGGGCCCGACCGGGCTGTGCCGATGTTGGTTAAGATAAGCCATTCGTAATCACGGCCCATCCGGCCCGGCCGAGAGGGGAGGGCGAGGACCCCAACGGCTAGTTCCCCGAACGGCTAGCCTAATCCTCCAACGGTCGGACGATTCGTATATAAATCGTTGGTAATGGAATCCAATGCCACCCTCCCTCCCCCAAAGCGTTCGTCCGCTTCCTCCCCTCCCCTGCGCCGCCCCCCTCCGCCCTCGCGTTCCGATTCAAATCCGTCCTCGCGGGGGAGATCTGATCGGGTCCAGGGCGCCGCCATGATGCACCAGCACCACCAGCTCGACCAGTGGCTCGCCGGCGGCGGCGGCGTTGGCGGCGTGGGCGGGGTGCTCCGGCCGACCAAGTCCGCGCCCTGCTCCCCCGTCAAGCCGGCGGCGGTGTCCATGCTGCGCACGCACTCCGACTCCTTCCACGTCGCCCACAAGGTCCCCGTCGGCGACACCCCCTACGTCCGCGCCAAGCGCGTCCAGGTGCGTCCTTGTACAGGAGCTTTTTGTTTTTTTCTTTCCTGTCTGCGATTTGAATTTGCTGATGGCCGGGGCTGACGGTGGTTGTAATGGATGGATGGCAGCTTGTGGACAAGGACCCGGAGAAGGCGATTGCGCTGTTCTGGGGCGCCATCAACGCCGGCGACCGCGTGGACAGCGCGCTCAAGGACATGGCCATCGTGATGAAGCAGCAGAACCGCGCCGAGGAGGCCATCGAGGCCATCAAGTCGCTCCGCGTCCGCTGCTCCGACCAGGCGCAGGAGTCGCTCGACAACATCCTCCTCGACCTCTACAAGGTAGCACGCTTTTCCTTTTCAAAGTTCAAATTTCAAATCCGTTAGTACAGTAGATCCGTTGGGATGGCAACTCAATATTTTAATCCGATCCGACAGAGGTGCGGGCGGCTGGACGACCAGATCTCGCTGCTCAAGCACAAGCTGCAGCTCATCCACCAGGGCCACGCCTTCAACGGCAAGCGCACCAAGACGGCCCGCTCCCAGGGCCGCAAGTTCCAGGTCACCCTCGAGCAGGAGGCCACCAGGCTCCTCGTAAGTCCCTCTCTCTCCTTCCATTCAAAATTTCAAATCCAGTTCAGATCGAGGTCGAGCCGCCGGCCCGATATGGTAAGAATCAATGGTGACATTAATTAACTCGATTGGGTTGTGCTGGCGCAGGGCAACCTGGGGTGGGCGCTGATGCAGAAGGAGAACTACACGGAGGCGGAGGGGGCGTACCGGCGGGCGCTGGTCATCGGCCCGGACAACAACAAGATGTGCAACCTGGGGATCTGCCTCATGAAGCAGGGCCGGGTGCTGGAGGCCAAGGACGTGCTCAAGCAGGTGCGCCCCGCCGGCGTCGACGGCCTGCGCGGCGCCGACTCCCACCTCAAGGCCTACGAGCGCGCGCAGGAGATGCTCCGCGACCTCGAGGTCAAGCTCGTCGGCCGCCCGGGCTGGGCCGGCGCCATTGGCGACAACCTCGTCGACAAGAAGTGGCTCTTCGACGCGCTCATGCTCGGCTCCTCCTCCAGCATCTGGCAGCCGCAGCCGTGCATCGACCACCTGCTGCCCCCGCCGGCCCCGCAGCAGCCGCGCGACAGCTTCGCCGACGAGAACAACGCCGGCCCCGGCGCCGCCGCCGCAGCCGCGGGCAAGAAGATGGCCGCCGCGTTGCAGCAGCAGCAGGCCAACCTCAACATCGACGCGCAGCCATTCTACTCGCATCGCATGCCGCCGCTGGCTGCCAAGCCACAGCAGAACGCGCCGCGCCAGCAGCAGCTGCCGCAGCCGCAGCAGAAGCCTCCGTCGCAGATGCATCACGATCCCATGGGCAACCTGAAGAGGACGCGGTCCGGCACCGCCATGGACAAGGCAGCCGCCGCGGCTGCAGCCGGGGAGAAGACTAAGGAGGAGCAGAGCAGCAACAAGAAGGGGGCCGACAAGAACCAGGACGACAGCAACAACAACGGCCGGAGGAAGTCGCTCACCGCCGAGGAGAGGTGGCCGGAGCTGCCCGACCACAGCGCGTTCGACGAGGCCCTGGTGGCGTCGGTCCTGGCCCCGGTCCTCGCCGACGACGAGAACTGCAAGCCGTCAGCAAAGGCGCCTCTAGCTCCGGCGAGCTGCTGCGACACCAGCCCGGCGGCGGTGAAGGAGAAGGTGGGGAAGAGGCTGAGGATCTTCCAGGACATCACGCAGACGCTCAACGCTCTCTGATGACCGACGGCGAGGCTTGGTTTTGGTTTTCTTTTCTGCTGCTCACACAACCGAAGAGGAGGAGGTGGCGACGCTGCGAAGGAGATGAGCTTGTTCTCCTGGGAGTTTCTGCATCGCGGCTTTATTTTTAAGTTAAAAATTGAAATAGGGAGGGATCGATCGACATTACCGCTCGACTTGTTTTTTTTTTTTTTTAGTTTGCTGCTAATTCGTTGATTTTAATTTTTTTTTTGTAACACACTCAAAATAACATTGGCAGGAGTGTGTTTCCTCCTGATGTTGCTTGTAACAGAAGTTGATTTCGATAATCACTTCAAAGCTCAAATAACAAAGTTACCTGATTGCATCTCGATCATATATATCTGTTGCTTTGCTCTTGATATCGATATCTGACAATGTAAGTTCTGTTTGACTGTCACTCATTCAGAAATGTTCAGCTGAAAGATCGATCAGAAATTTAGCTTGATTGCATCTCCCTTTTGCTCTGGATATCGATATTCATCAGTGTTTAAAGATCGTCACCACCGAGGCCCAAGTTCAGGCAACCTTTTTGGTGGGCGATCTCCAATAATCTTTTACAGACCAAGGAGCAGAGCAGCAACAAGGAGGCCGACTAAAACGAACATATTATTTGTCCCTCCACCTCTACTTATAAGAAAGTCGGCCATTCAACTGCATCATTTAAATATCCGCTTAGTTTCAGCGTAAATTTTATAGCGCCAATCACCACAAAAAAGAGGCGGAATAGTTTTTAAATGTGCCTGATCACAAACCCGGCATTTTTTCCCTGCCAGACCGGCTGTCTAAGCCTCCTCGCTCACTCTGCCGCCGACTCCTTCTCACCGGTCGCCATATTCTCGGCATCCTCCATCTTGATCGCCAAGCACTTCAACATCTTGACACGGAGGCACGCACGAACATCAAGTTTTTTGACTCCTTCGAAGCAGCGGCGATCTCAACTCTCCTCTCTTCGAGCTTGGCCTTCTTATCGGCCACTGCCATCAAGATGTTAAACTTCCCCGGCTTCTTTTGCTCATTCATTTTGGAGCACTTGACACACTTCGCCAAGATGTCCTCGAACCACATCTTGGCCGCCGCCCCTTCTCGCTTTATCTTCTCCTCTTCCTACTTCTTTCCACGGAACTCCCTTCTAACCTTCTTAGGCGGCTCTTTTGTTGGGTCAGTTGGACCACCTGCTTCTTCCTCATGTCGATGCTTGTTGTCTTGATACAATTGGCAATGCCATTTTGCCGTTTGGATTGTCCATTCAACTTCAACCAACAATGCATGAGGACGAAGTTCTTCTTCTTCACCTTCAAGAACAAGTTACACGCACATGATGACTACAAAAAAAAAGACATTGTCAACAATGTGCATACAACATAGCCGGCCAAATGACATAGGGTGTATCTGGCCAAATGATATACAGCATATCCGGCAAAATGAACACAAAGAACAACTTACTTGCTCAATGATTAGTGGACCACTTAGCCACCAGTCGATGAGTTGTTTGAAATGGGTGCAGTACTTGCTCACAGCGTATTGGATGATGTATCATCGATGGTTGAGTGACTTGATCCCATAGTTACGGCTGAGTTCATTGCGGTAGGGCTCGAAACTCTTATGCTCACGGAACCAACAATGAATGTTGGCCCAAAAGGTTGCGCCTCTTTGCTTCGTGCCATGGATCGGATCAATGCTAGTGGCCACCACACGTTGCACAACAATTTGTCCTCCTTGTTGAAACTTTCTCCTCTACCCCTTTTTTTTGGATCAGCACTAGTACAGACCTCCCCCCCCTCATTAGTAGCGTTTCAAGGTGCCCACTAGCAGCGTCCAGATTGAGCGCCGCTAGTACGATGCCGCTGATAACAGGCAACTAGCAGTTCGGCCCGAACGATGCTACTGTAGATCTATGTAGCAACTTTTGCCCCCAAACACTGCTAGTGTGGAAGAGAGCTGTAGCGTTTCAAGCAGTCGAGCACGACTACTTTGTGTTGTAAGTGTGTGTAGTGTGTGCTATCCTGTGGACGCTGTTGGTAGAGTTAGACAGGATCAAAATAAACAAATTCAATGTGTAGTTCTAAACAGTCCAACACAATTAATAGCATATTGCAACATAATTTACCACATAGTGCAAGGTGTTAAAACACAGTTAAATACCACATAGTACCTACACATAGCTAAATGCCCTTTTTTGTAGTCCTAAATGGTGACATGAAAGCTTTTTTTAGCCATGCATACTACTACTACCATGCATATTAATACTTAACATAGTGCTACCATGTATACTAGTAGTTAACAATGTCGGCTGAATCTGGCGGTGGTGGTATTATCCTCGGCAACATTAACCCCAGGATACATCCCCATTAGGCTCTTTGAACCTGTGTCGGAGATTTCATTTCTTGTAATGCCCATTTTATGACCATTTTCCGCTTGCTATGAGTCGGCATTCGAGCAGGCTCTACATTGGTGGTCTTGAAGATGATAACCTATGTTGCATTCCTCAATGTACACTTCATACGATCTTTGCAAAGTTGGAAGCCCTCCACGAGAACCTACTTCTTTTTCAGCTCCTTCGTGCACTTCCACCAGCTGAGCACCTTGTCGTGAATCCTTCCTGCCTGCTCCACCACCCATAAAGGAGGCCGTCCCGACTCCACACATGGAGGAGTGGAGGATGATGGCACGATACGAGAGGCCTGCCGACGACAACAAGCCATGTAGTTGATGACGGATCACTACTAGCGAAAATCCTAGTAGTAGCGTGGGTTTAAGAACCAGCGGTAGCATGGGTGCCCCGCGCTACTGCTAGGGCGCTATAACTAACTTTTACTAGTAGCGCGGGTTTGACCCCATGCTACTGCTACTGGTATTAGCATAAATAGCAGTAGCGCGTGTTCCTGCCCCACGCCACTACTATTAGAGCGTATTTCATTTTTTATTTATATTGTATTTATGCACGTTTATACAATTTTTGTACAGTAACAATGAGGATTTTGTGTAAGAAATACATATTAGATTAAAGTGGATGAATCCAAGTGAGCAAGTTGAATTAGTAGGACGATATGATGTTGGGTCGGCACACAAGTGTTGAATTACGATATGATGTTGGGACGTCACACAAGTGTCGAATTCCTTCATTCGACACTTGTGTGCCGTCCCAACATCATATTGTCCAACTAATTCAACTGGATCACTTGGATCCATTCATCCACTTCAATCTATTTCGTGTTTCTTCCACCCCAATAATATAACAACTCATCATCCGTAGTCATATAATAATAACTCATCACCACCATCATCATCCGTAGTCATATAAAAGCTCATCATCCGTAGTCATATATGTAATAACTCATCAGCATTCTAGCACATGAGAAGTAGTACAACCTCGTCATCATGATCATCGTAGTCATATAACAACTCGATCATCCGTAGTCATATAATAACTGACCATCAATATAGCACTTGACAAGTTAACCAACACTAGCTAAGGGTACTCATCCTAGGTAAACAATTCATCATCATTCTAGCATGACAAGTACTACCTAGGACCTACTCCTCTCTCTCTCTCTCTCTCTCTCTCTCTCTCTCTCTTGTAAAATATCATAAAACAGGTAAACCCCTCCATCTCCATATGGAGATCCACTTGTCTCCAACTTGTGTCCTGCACACATTCATGTTGTCTCCAATTGGTTTCCTGTGCGCATCCGTTACTTTGCTCCATCCTTTGATATCGAGCCTTTCATCATTTAGAGAAATCGAGTATGCACTGTGGAAAGACACCGGCGGATCTGGCCGAAAGCTAACTATACTCATATGACCTTCAGTATACATCAGGTTGGGCACAACTTCCTTCAAGAGCTTTTGTTGAAGAACATAATAGTAATATAGTTAGCAATGTAGTTTACTTAACAAGAATGTATCCAGTTATAGTTAACAAAATCTTAAAAGTCTCAACATCGTTAATAAATGAGACAAGAGAATTTTTCTCCTCCCAAGTTAGCTCGCAACCATAACTGTAGTAGGTCTTGTCTACAACCTTTTGAGTATTTCTTGGAGAAAAGAAATATGTTTTCAATTATAAATAAATGAGCTTAGTAGGGATGAATACCAACTTTTTTTAAATAAACAATATAAATTACTTAACAAATTTGTTTCACAAACTCACATAGAGGTAGAACTGGAATCATGTCAACATCCACCCAAATGTTCATATTATCTTCATGATCATCTTCAGTACCAAGATCAAAGGTTATTTTCATATCCCCCTGAAATCCGTAGGCTTTGCATAGTCCTCTCAATTTGGACACCCAAAATGTGAGTGATTTACTGCATTGAGCTTAACCACAAAAGTGAAACCATGTTTCATTCTTAGGTGAGCTTTATTTGTCTCCATACTCTCCCTATCTTTGAAACTGATCTTGTCTAAGACATACAGTCTTGCATAGCAGGGGATGCACTAGCCGAATTGTAAAAAAACAAAAATTACACATTAAAGCAAAAAAGCACAAGTCATGCTTAATTATGACAAAATACCTTCCATCATTACATATCGTAAAGTGATCAAAGGTCTCCTCCAACGTGAGGGTGAAGCACCTACCATTATCCAGGTGAAGCCTGTCGCACATACTGTTGGGAAACATTGTAGAAAACAAAACAAAATTCGCCCTACGATCACCCAGGAACAATATGAAGATGCATAACGGGTTGTGATCGACGATCATTACCGACTCCGGGAGTGCAGCAAAGTAGACAAGTTGGTGTACATCGTACTTGAAGTCCCACGAACATCGATGATGATCCCGCGAACCACCCATGAACGATCACTCGAACAGAAGACCGAAAGCATGGCCTCTCTACTTGGTTCAAGCGTACAGTATTCACGATCCGGCAGCGCTTCACCGTCCAGAGCTAATTGTCACCGAAGAATTAGAGGGAGGAGATTAGAACCACACGGGGCTTCTAATTATGAGGATTAGAGGTGGCTAGGGCTAGCTCTAATTAGTCAACTAGGACCAATAAGAACTAGAACTAGATCAACTAGATGAGGCTCCAAAATTTGTGTGTCCAAAGGGTGGAAATCCTCGAGTATATATAGGTTGGAGGGGAAGAGGAGGGATGCCACCAAGGAGGGAAAGCCTCCTTGGGGCGCCACACAAGGGGGGGGGGGTGCTTACTCCACTTGGGCCCTTGTGGCCCAAGTTGCCTTTCACCTCTTGGCCTTTTTAGGCCCATTGATATTTAAATTAAATATAAAATGTTCTAAACATTTTTAGAGCATTACATATATAATTTAACATCCCCAGAAACATTTTCCACCTATATAAAATTAATCGATAATACCTTGTATTCACCGAAACCCTTTCGGTGACCCCGAAACGCTTCCGGAACCTCTCGGAACTATTCCAGATATTAATGAAAGAATTCCACAGATATATTCTCATCACTCCCGCACAACTAACACTCAGCAGATCTTGATTTCCTTAAGCTTGTGACCCTATAGGTTCGGTAAATCATAAACATGAACGGAACCCCTTCATTCAATGACCGATAGCGGAACCATGGATATCCATATCGGTCCCTATGATTACACAAATGATATTCATGTGAACCTTTGGTTATCATGTGATGTTCCCTTTGCTTCATGATACTTTACAAAATCCGGTGTGCATCGGCATCCTCCAGAGTCATCAGCATGCTCACTATACCGTTGCTCTCGTTACCGGTTTTGTTCTTCTTTCTCGTTGACGTGTTCCGGCATCCCCGTGACATAGTCACCTGTGTTTGGCCAGCCGATTATGGATGCCATCACACCAAGAGGGCCCTAAGAATATCTCTCCATTGTCGGAGGTGCAAATCCCACTCTCAAGTTGTCCGGTCACTTGTGAAACTTTCTGGTGAGCCTGCAAGTTTTCGTTATGATCACCTTGTTCTAGATGACGTTTGAGAAACCCCAAAGCCCACCGTCTGGTAGGAAGTTACCGAGACACTCTCATGGTTTGAGGAACTAAAACACATGCTAACACTCCATGTTATAATAGATGATTTCATATGATATAATCACATAGTATAACAGACAAGTATTGGTTCGATTCATTATGATCGTTCTTCTAACGTCATAACCTCAATGCTGTTTTAGAACTATTGTTACACTTAATGATATACTAAGATTCTGAAAATGTGATCACCAACAACACTTGAGCCAGTCTTAGAGGCGAGACTGGGAACCTATTTTATTTCGTTTATCATTCCACACGTGCATATGAGTTTTCCACTGAATCGCATATTCCAGGATCATAGCAGTTATAGCATGAAATAGAAACTCTTAACTATGAATATGGAAATATAACAATACAATATTATTGCCTCTAGGACATATTTCCAATAGTCTCCCACCTGCACTAGAGTTAATAATCTAGTTAGCACTTTTAACTTTAATACCAAGGGCAATCTCGTGTTAGTCCATGCTTTACTTGTGGTATAGACTTCGTCCTATTGAATCTGACATGTTCAGAACTGCGTGTATCATTTGCATTTCTATGCATCTATCATGCTTTGACAAGAATTCATAATTTGTGTTAAACCAGCTTGGTATATTGAATCACTGGTAGAACCTTTGATTCCTTAGACAGAGTTATGGAACCACTATTAAGAATAGTGTTCCAATGATACAATCATCTAGAAAGCATACCAAGCTCATGAATGAACTTTCGATTCATCACCCTTCATTTTTTGCTTCTAAAGCAATAATATACTTAGCCTTCTATTGTAGAATTCACCACAGTAATTTTTGGACCAATTCCAACTTAATGTGCCACCATAAACCACTTTTAATTTGAAATCAAAAAATCACTTAGAATAGATGAAGATTTTATCGATGTACTACTTACAACGAGCCTTCATTAGTGTAAATCCTTACAACAATCTCTTCATTTTCTCCTTGTGTGGGAAACATGTCGTTAATTCTTAATGAAATTTTTTAGTGTTGTCCTATGATCAACAATTTGACCATACTAGCAACTTTTACTTACAACTAACTTGGAGTATTGCAAATATCTGGTTGTTTACATACCATGGAATACAAGTGTGGTTGAAATCACATTTCGCTCATCAGTATTTTAGGATACCGACTCCTTCCATGTGACATTGACAAGAAACTCTTCTTGACATTTTACATACTAAACTGCTTTAGTATTCTGTCAATATGTATTTTCGCTAAGTCTGATTAGACACTATATATTATCTCCGTAGATCATTATGTCTAATACCAAGACTATTCATTGCCTAAGTATTTTACTGAAAAACTAGTTTCAATAAAGTCTTGATCCGTGTCAAGAAATTTACATAACTTCTAATCAACAATATGTCATGTACATATAGTGTTTAAAAATATTATCATGCTCCCACTTACTTTCGTGTACATACAAGCATCTTCACTTTACTCGATGAAATCAATTTATTTGACCATTTCATCAATATGAAGATTCCAACTCCACTATGCTTACTTCAGATCATTGTTGGATCTCTTGAAGTTTGCATACTTACTAGCATCCTATGGATCGACAAAATTACCTTGGATCGTATCAAACATACAACCTTGGTTCTATTTCCAGCTCATGGGAATCATTTTGGCATCCATCTAGTTTAAACTGAACCGACTTTAAGTATTGTTATGATGAGACAATCTCATCATAGTTAGTTCTTTGATCTCGTCATAAAAAAGTAAAGTATTATAAAACATTTTTAGCTTTGCCAGTTTATAGATCCATTACTATTCTTTAGACTTTAAGTCTTTCAAAGGGTTCATCAAGTTCTAAGCTTGAATTATGTGAATGGGTACTATCTCGGATTATGTTGGCATATAGCCAATTTCCAGAGTCAGGGCCCATCAATGCTTCTCTGTGAATTATAGGTTCATTGTTTGCACAACAATATTTCGTCTACATACCGCAATGGTCTGCACGAATTTTCCTAACCTATATGGTTCAGTTGCAAGTTCGACCGTAGTCTCTATATCTCATGTAGAGGCTTTTGTATCAGTCGCAGTAAGAAATTCTGGAATTACTTCCAGTGTTTCTTTGTTTGAGCTGATTATGAAGATTCTGCAATCTTGTCGAGTTTCACTATCCTCCCACTCACTCTTTTGTAGAAAACATTTTCTTCAAAACTTCCGCACTCTATGGAAACACTTTGCCTCGACGTAGTGATAGAGGAATACCCAACTATTTGGGATAACCTACAAAGTATCACTTATTTCAATAAATTTGATGGTGCCCCTTTTTAGTGTGAAAGCCACAATCTCTAAAGCATCACTTTGAAAGTATATTGGCAAAATAATTAATGTCATCTTTGATCTCACCATGTCGTACATAGTTTGATTGCATCTACTTAAAACAATCTACTCTCAGTAGTGTTTCTCGGAGGTGCAATCTATACAATTCTTTTATAGCTCATCAGACATTCGCTAAATTTGTAACTCGAATATTCTTTTCTGCAATCCAATTATAGAAACATAATTTTCATGCTACAATAGTTTCTACTTCATTGTGACAACCTTTTGAAACACTTCAAAAGATCCAGATTTATGTCTCAGTTAGTAAATATAAATATCTACTTGAGTCATCCTTGAAGATAGATAAATCCACTTCTTGCAACAATACTTATTGGGCTACACACATTGATATGCATATTGACAATTATTTTGTTGCTCGTTCTCTATGGCCCATGAACGGTATTTTAGTTTACTTCACTAATTGGACAAAACTTGCTAGTGTCAGATGATTCTCATCAGATGACTTCAAAATTCATCACTATGAAATTTCTCCATGCTAGTTTCTCTAATGTGACTAAATGCAGTGCCACACACATGTGGTATTATTTTAGTCTTGCGACATTTAGCATCAGTGTTATTGATGTTCAATATTATTATCAATATTCATAACATACATCTTATTCACAATAAGAGTATGCCTTTTTGTTCATAACATCGAACAACTATTGTTCTGTCATGGACAACCTCATTCATAACATCGAACAACTATTGTTCTGTCATGAAGAACCTCCTTGCAACTTCTATGCAATAGGCTAGAGTGTATAAAAACTCTAAAATGAATTATGATAATAAATACAGAGGAAGTACACTGATAGAAATATTGTAACCTTTTACAATCCATCAAAATGTTTAACCTCATTATTTGTTGGTCATTTAGTTTGTTCAAAGTTTCTTGGAATTATTTGCAATAATATGCAATCGAGTCAATATCCTTGTGGTTAACCCTTTAACCACAATACCGAAGAATCAATGATCAATAAATTGATCAATTTTTCACAGGAACTATAGTGTACTTGACCAACCACCTCTGCATCTCATAACTTGCATGACATTCATACCTGAGCTAGGCATTCCAGTTTTCTTTTCTTTCTGCCTTATACTTCTTATAGTTTTACTTACATATTTTTCTAATTCTCAGAAGAAACAACAACTTTAAGAGTGGCATTAGCCCCGAACTTCTCTAGGCGTGTAAGTCTCATTACATCCTTTCATTTTTTTCTTTCTCTACAAGTTTTCACTGTCAACACATTGCTGGCTTTCTTCTGGATCGTATGCATTTCAGTCTTAAACATAGTTGAACACTTCTCTAGAATTTGCAAACAAAACACTTCTTTAGATATCGCATATCTTTTAGCCTTTGTTTGTTTCTAAAAACAATTTTCAGTTCAAGAATATCACATAACTACCCAAACATTTTGAAGTCCGTGTTTCTTGGAAACAAGTAGACTATAATGTAATTCTAGCGTTTAGATCGAAGGACGTGGGTCTCATCATCTATAGCATCAACAAGAGAGTATTGTAAACATGAAATAGGACAAAATCCTTCTTGGCACTTTTAGAGGACAATCCTCCCAAACATAAAGTTTCAACCATATAAATAACAGTCAATCAATTTCGACAACAATGGTGGAACTGTGAGCCATAATTCTACCACTATAATGCAAACTACACATAGACATTGTTCATAATTAATTTGCACTAGTTATTGAACTTAATTAATACTCCCTTTGTTTTTATTTAGTTCGCATATTATCTTTGGTCAAAGTCAAGCTTTGTAAACTTTGACCAATTTTATAAACAAAAATATTAATATATACAATAACAAATTAATACCATTAGATTTATTATTGAATGTACTTTCACATCGTATAAATTTGTTATGGTAAATATTTATATTATTTTCTATGAACTTGGTCAAACTTTACAAAGTTTGACTTTGGTAACTCTAATATGAGGAGTTAATAGTAACAGAGGGAGTACATAATTGTGCTCCCACTCAAATCAATATCTCTCATAATTGATGGTTAATGTCTCAAGATCCAAGCCTTTCAGCCATTGATGTGGACATCACTGATGACGAGAATTTTGACCGGTAGGCAAACTTTTGCCGATCATATCTCCATATGACTCTTATTCATCTTTCGATGCTTTGTGCTCCGAGCTCAGAACGATTCTGCTAGAACTTCAAGACAACCGAGTGCTATCTGCAAGCATGGTCTGACCATCCCCATCTTACACCTCGTGTCCCATTTGTGCTCATGTGGACATGACCCACTCCGGAACGCTACGCGTTATAGATGGTTGCAACACCGGGAAGAGCACCTTTTAACTTGATATTTACTGTGAGAGATGACCCTAATAATTGACTACTGCGAATCAAAGGGTGCAAACAACAAAGGGATAAACATCTCAGGCAATTCATAATAGCAAGATATGGTATAGCCATGGGCACCGGGAGTTCTCAGTGATCGTCTTCAATCTCCAGTTGAAGTGACGTGACGACCAATATTTCGTTACCGTGGCAACCATTTAAAAAACATTGTCGTGGCGGCAATCTCAAAAAAATGTTGTCGTGGCAACCATTTCAGAAAACGTTGCCATGGCACCAAAATCTAAAATTCCATCGTGGAACAAAATTATAGCTCCTTGTCAAGCGCCTTGGTACACCTTCTACTCGTTGGGTTCCTCCGTGTACAACTTGCCACCATCACCTGTAACCTATCTCTATGATATTTAAATTAAGGTGGCAATTTCGTGGCTCCAGCCATCATGCCGTGACGTGCAGGACACTTGACATTACAACATATAACCATCTCATACATAAACTCATTATCATGACGAAGGCTATACCACATCATATTCAAACCCTGCAAAACCAAGTTACGTCCTCTAACCGGTTTGGCAAATTTTAATTACGTGGTTTCCAAAAAAACCTAGCAACCAACATGCACACCTTAAAGTGATAATCCTTGTTGCTAGATTAACTTTCGGGGTGTGTGAATGAAGAGACTTAATAAAAAATCTCGTTCCCCCACTCTAAACTTCTTCTAATACGCGTGACCCCCTAGAAGATCATCCATCTACATTGCCCCATTTCGTACGTGATGGTTCACTATTCTTGACTAGGGTGAAGCCCAAGGAACTGTTAGGAGATCCTTGACAGTGAGAGCCGATCGATTGTCAGAACCTTGTGAAATGCGACACCATGCCGTCAATGAACTGAATGAAAGCAACACTCTAGGGAAGCATATCAAGAACATCACCCTTATGATGTTTGCTTGAACTACGTCGATATTTCCCCAAAGAGGAAGGAATGATGCAGCACAACAATGGTAGGTATTTCCCTCAGTGATGAGACCAAGGTTATCCAACCAGTAGGAGAACCACACAACACAACATAAACAGCTCCCGCACACAAATAACAAATGCTCGCAACCCGACGTGTTAAAGGGCTTGTCAATCCCTTTCGGGTAACGGCGCCAAAAATTGGCATAGAGACAGGATAAAGTTGTAATAGATTGGATAAATAGATCACAAATAAAATAAAAGTGCAGCAAGGTATCTTTGTATTTTTGGTTTAATAGATCTTAAAATAAAAGAAAATAAAAATAGATCGTGAAAGTATAATAAAGAAGATACCTGGGGGTCGTAGGTTTCACTAGTGGCTTCTCTCGAGAAAAATAGCAAATGGTGGGAAAACAATTACTGTTGGGCAATTGATAGAACTTCAAATAATCATGACGATATCCAGGCAATGATCATTATATAGGCATCACGTCCAAGATTAGTAGACCGACTCCTGCCTGCATCTACTACTATTACTCCACACATCGACCACTATCCAACATGCATCTAGTGTATTAAGTTCATGGAAAACGGAGTAACGCAATAAGAACGATGACATGATGTAGACAAGATCTATTTATGTAGAAATAGACCCCATCTTGTTATCCTTAATAGCAACGATACATACATGTCATTTCCCTTTCTATTACTGGGATCAAGCACCATAAGATTGAACCCATCACAAAGCACCTCTTCCCATTACAAGATAAATAGATCAAGTTGGCCAAACAAAACCCAAATATCTGAGAAGAAATATGAGGCTATAATGAATCCTGCATATAAGAGACCAAAGAAGACTCAAATAACTTTCATGGATAAAAACATAGATCTGATCATAAACTCAAAGTTCATCGGATCCCAACAAACACACCGCAAAAAGACTTACATCATATGGATCTCCAAGAGACCATTGTATTGAGAAGAGAGAGAGAGAGAGAGAGAGAGAGAGAGAGAGAGAGAGAGGAAAACATCTAGCTACAAACTACGGACTCGTAGGTCTACAAAGAACTACTCACGCATCATCGAAGAGGCACCAATGAACATGATGAACCCCTCTGTGATGGTGTCTAGATTGGATCTGGTGTTTCTGGAACTTGCGGTGGCTGGAATTGATTTTCGTCGATTCCCCTAGGGTTTCTGGAATATTGGGGTATTTATAGAGCAAAGAGGTGATGTGGGAGGCCATCGAGGTGGGCATGTAACATCCCAAAATTCTAAATTTTGGAATGTTATATTAAATGAATAGTTTTGATTGTTTGTTTGGTTGTGGTGTGGTTGCTTGTGTGAAATTGAGTGAAATTTGAAACTTTTTGAAAGTTGAATGAGAGGGAATGAAATAACTTTCCCAAACTTTCACCTTGCATTTATGATCTCCATGAATTCATATTCATTAGAGTTTGGGTGTCTGATAGACCGATTTTCGTCCATATGCAATTTGCAAAATTCATGATCTCATCCAAAAATAATAATGCCATTTATATTTTAATTTAATGCATAGAACCGCCTTTTACACGTGGATGCACTAGCCCGTTCTCACAAACTTGCTATATACCTATCTATCTAACGCATAAGTGCACACACTTTATATGCATCGACATTTCTCTTTCACACATGCTCACAATCTCTCCCGGGGTGTCGGGGTGTCTCACGCACATGATCTCTCTCTATATACCTCTCTCTTTCTGACTACTATATATGTACCACTCTTTTCACTAATCTCAGTTGGAAAACACGATTTCTCTCACATGCATATATACATACGCATGGTCTCTACTAGCCCTCTATATGCACATATATGTGCCTACGTGTCTCCCGCACACACATTATCTTTAGGCATCTCTCGCACACATTGCCCCCCCCAGACACACCTCTCTCTTAGTAGTTATCAGATATGATTCCATCATATCATTCGGTAGGATATCCCTGACTGTTAGGCTGGATGGTAATACGAGGCAAAGTTGTATCCTAGTTCGGACCCCTGCAGTTGAGGAAAAAGCCTACTCTTGGTACTGTATATTGGTGATAGGGGTGTGTACAAAGTACACGTGAATACCAGGCATTGTGCATGTGTGTATACTATCGATGAACTAGCCCCCAAGCTTCTATAACATACTCGGCGCCTAGGGTTACAAATCATATATAGTCGGCTTATCACCAGTGGGGATAGCGTCCTTCACGACTCTGGTAGCTTCGTGTTGTACGCCGAGTCCTCCACATGGGTCTTCATATATGCGTCTCGGTCCAACCTATGTGGCGCAGGATGGAATTGACCCATGAGTCCTCATGTTGACCCACCACAACTAGAAATGATGTGCCCACCACACCACACACGCAATGGCCACTAAGAAAACAAGCATATACGATAGTACAATGCTATACATGAAAGTTAATTGCATGGTGCATCCAAAAATATTTGTTCTGCATTGTGAATGTTTATATATTCTCCTAAAATATTAGTCACGGGAAAGAGAAACGAAGGGCATATCTCTCCTTATCTGCACTGGACACCCCCTCTTTCTACACCACTTTCACGTACGCACACAAACTATCTCTCGGACCTCTAAAACTATGCATGCCCATGACACATTCATGTGTGATGGGCACTATATTTCAAGCTAAAGCACTATACGGTCACTAGACTTCAGAATATGCTCATTACGGTCACCGTATACATTCTCGTGGTGATCATACGGTATCTAGCCCACGATACGTCTCTGTATTTTCATGATGACACTTGCGGACTTTGCATTTGATGCGTGCTCTATATTTTGTTGACGACACTTATGATCATTGTATTTGAAGAGAAAGCACGATATGGTCACTAGACTTCAGAATAAGCTCATCACCGTCACCACATACATTTTGTCGTGCTAACCAACATGTGGTTGGATGGTTAGGAGTGTTGGGGAACGTAGCAGAAATTCAAAATTTTCCTACGAGTCACCAAGATCTATCTATGGAGAGACTAGCAACGAGGGGAAGGAGAGTGCATCTACATACCCTTGTAGATCGCTAAGCAGAAGCATTCAAGAGAACGGGGTTGAAGGAGTCATACTAGTCGTGATCCAAATCATCGGAGATCCTAGTGCCGAACGGACGGCACCTCCATGTTCAACACACGTGCAGCCCGGTGACATCTCCCATGCCTTGATCCAGCTAGGAGAGAGGGAGAGGTTAGGGAAGACTCCGTCCAGCAGCAGCACAATGGTGTGGTGGTGGTGGAGGAGCATGGCAATCCTGCAGGGCTTCGCCAAGCACCGCGGGAGAGGAGGAGAAAGAGAGGTAGGGCTGCGCCAGGGAGAGGTGGAAACTCTTGTGTATGGCAGCCCCAAAACCTCAAGTATATATAGGGGAGAGGGAGGGGGTGCGCCCCCATTTAGGGTTCCCACCCCAAGGGGTGCGGCAGCCCTAGATCCCATCTAGGGTGCGGCCAAGGGGGGAGAGGGGGGAAACTTGCCCCCCAAGTAAGGTGGAAGCACCCCCTCCCCAAACCCTAGGTGCCTTGGGCCCTTGTGGGGGGTGCACCAGCCCACCTGGGGCTGGTCCCATCCCAGACTTGGCCCATGCTGCCCTCTGGGGCCGGTGGCCCCACTTGGTGGATCCCCGGGACCCTCCCGGTGGTCCCGGTACGTTACCGATAGCACCCGAAACTTTTCCGGTGACCAAAACAGGACTTCCCATATATAAATCTTTACCTCCGGACCATTCTGGAACTCCTCGTGACGTCCAGGATCTCATCCGGGACTCCGAACAACATTCGGTAACCACGTATATCTATTCCCTATAACCCTAGTGTCATCGAACCTTAAGTGTGTAGACCCTACGGGTTCGGGAACCATGCAGACATGACCGAGACGTTCTCCGGTCAATAACCAACAGTGGGATCTGGATACCCATGTTGGCTCCCACATGTTCCACAATGATCTCATCGGATGAACCACGATGTCAAGGATTCAATTAATCCCGTATAAAATTCCCTTTGTCTAGCAGTATTGTACTTGCCCGAGATTCGATCGTCGGTATGCCGATACCTTGTTCAATCTCGTTACTGGCAAGTCTCTTTACTCGTTCCATAACACATCATCCCGTGATCAACCCCTTGGTCACAATGTGCACATTATGATGATGTCCTACCGAGTGGGCCCAGAGATACCTCTCCGTCAACCGGAGTGACAAATCCCAGCCTCGATTCGTGCCAACCCAACAGACACTTCCAGAGATACCCGTAGTGCACCTTTATAGGCACCCAGTTACGTTGTGACGTTTGGTACACCCAAATCATTCCTACGGTATCCGGGAGTTGCACAATCTCATGGTCTAAGGAAATGATACTTGACATTATAAAAGCTTTAGCATACGAACTACACGATCTTTGTGCTAGGCTTAGGATTGGGTCTTGTCCATCACATCATTCTCCTAATGATGTGATCCCGTTATCAACGGCACCCAATGTCCATGGTCAGGAAACCGTAACCATCTATTGATCAACGAGCTAGTCAATTAGAGGCTTACTAGGGACATGGTGTTGTCTATGTACCCACACATGTATCTGAGTTTCCTATCAATACAATTATAGCATGGATAATACACGATTATCATGAACAAGGAAATATAATAATAATAACCAATTTATTATTGCCTCTAGGGCATATTTCCAACAGTCTCCCACTTGCACTAGAGTCAATAATCTAGTTCACATCGCCATGTGATTAACACTGATAGGTCACATCGCCATGTGACCAACATCCAAAGAGTTTACTAGTGTCACTAAACTAGTTCACATCACCATGTGATTAAGACTCAATGAGTTCTGGGGTTTGATCATGTTTTGCTTGTGAGATAGGTTTTAGTCAACGGTTCTGCAACATTCAGATCTGTATGTATTTCGCAAATCTCTAGGTCATATTGTAAATGCTGCTTCCATGCTCCATTTGGAGCTATTCCAAATGGTTGCTCCACTATACATATCCGGTTTGCTACTCAGAGTCATTCGGATAGGTGTTAAAGCTTGCATCGACGTAACCCTTTACGCCGAACTCTTTATCACCTCCATAATCGAGAAACATTTCCTTATTCCTCTAAGGATAATTTCGACCGCTGTCCAATGATCCGTTCTTAGATCATTCTTGTACCCCTTGACTGACTCATGGCAAGGCACACTTCCGGTGCGGTACACAGCATAGCATACTATAGAGCCTACGTCCGAAGCATAGGGGACGACCTTTGTCCTTTCTCTCTCTTTTGCCGTGGTCGAGCTTTAAATCTTAACTTCATACCTTACAACTCAGGCAAAAACTCCTTCTTTGACTGATCCATCTTGAACACCTTCAAGATCATGTCAAGGTATGTGCTCATTTGAAAGTAACATTTAGCGTTTTTGATCTATCCTCATAGATCTTGATGCTCAATGTTCAAGTAGCTTAATTCAGGTTTTCTATTGAAAAACACTTTTCAAATAGCCCTATATGCTTTCCAGAAATTGTACATCATTTCGGATCAACAATATGTCATTCACATATACTTATCAGAAATTCAATAGTGCTCCCACTCACTTCTTTGGAAATACAAGTTTCTCATAAACTTTGTATAAACCCTAAATCTTTGATCATCTCATCAAAGCGTACATTCCAACTCCGAGATGCATACCCCAGTCCTTAGAAGGATTGTTGGAGTTTTGCATACTTGTTAGCGTCTTTCAGGATTTGTCAAAACCTTCTGGTTGTATCACATACAACCTTTCCTCAAGAAAATTGTCGAGGAAACAATGTTTTTGACATCCTATCTGCAAGATTTCATAAATAATGCAGTAACTGCTAATCCAATTCAACAGACTCTTAGCATCGCTACGAGTGAGAAAGTCTCATCATAGTCAACTCCTTGAACTTGTCGGAAAGCATCTTAGCAACAAGTCGAGCTTTCTTAATGGTGACACTTACCATCATTGTCCGTTTTCCTTTTAAAATCCATCTGTACCCAACAGCCTTACGACCATCAAGTAGTTCTTCCAAAGTCCACACTTTGTTCTCATACATGGATCCTCTCTCAGATTTTATGGCCTCGAGCCATTTGTCGGAATCCGGGCCCACCATTGCTTCTCCATAGCTCGTAGGTTCATTGTTGTCTAGCAACATGACCTTCAAGACATGATTACTATCCTTGTCACCCTACGAGGTTCGGTAGTGACTTGATCCAAAGTTTCAAGATCACTATCATCAGCTTCCACTTCAATTGGTGTAGCTGCCACAGGAACAACTTCCTATGCCCTGCTACACACTAGCTGAAGTGATGGTTCAACAACCTCATCAAGTCTCCACCATCCTCCCACTCAATTCTTTCAACAGAAACTTTTCCTCGAGAAAGGACCCGATTCAAGAAACAATCACTTCTGCTTCCGAGTCTGAATTAGGAGGTATACCCAACTGTTTTGGGTGTCCTATGAAGATGCATTTTATCCGCCTTGGGTTTGAGCTTATCAACCTAAAACTTTTCACATAAGCGTCGCAGCCCCAAACTTTTAAGAAACGACAACTTAGGTTTCTCCAAACCATAGTTCAAACGGTGTTGTCTTAACGGAATTACGTGGTGCCCTATTAAAGTGAGTGCGGTTGTCTCTAATGCCTAACCCATGAACGATAGTGGTAATTCGATAAGATACATCATGGTGCGCACCATATCCAATAGGGTGCAACTATGATGTTCGGACACACCATCACACTATGGTGTTCCAGGCGGTATTAATTGTGAAACAATTTCCACAATGTCTTAATTGCGTGCCAAAGCTCGTAACTCAGATACTCATCTCTATGATCATATTACAGAGATTTTATCCTCTTGTCACGAAGATCTTCAACTTCATTCTGAAATTGCTTGAACCATTCAATAATTCAGACTTGTGTTTCATCAAGTAAATATACTCAACATCTACTCAAATCATCTGTGAAGTAAGAACATAACGATATTCACTGCATGCCTCAGCACTCATTGGACTGCACACATCACAATGTGTTACTTCCAACAAGTTGCTATCTTGTTCCATCTTACTGAAAACGAGGCTTTTCAGTCATCTTGCCCATGTGGTATGATTTGCATATCTCAAGTGATTCAAAATCAAGTGAGTCCAAACGATCCATCTGCATGGAGTTTCTTCATGCGTATACACCAATAGGCATGGTTCGCATGTCTCAAACTTTTCAAAACGAGTGAGTCCAAAGATCCATCAACATGGAGCTTCTTCATGCGTTTTATACCAATATGACTTACATGGCTGTGCCACAAGTAGGTGGTACTATCTTATATCTTTTTGGCATGAACATGTGTATCACTACTATCGAGATTCAATAAACTGTGTAAGACCATTGAAGGTATTATTCAAATAAACAGAGTAACCATTATTCTCCTTAAATGAATAACCGTATTGCGATAGACATAATCCAATCATGTCTATGCTCAACGCAAACACCAAATAAACATTATTCAGGTTTAACATCAATCTCGATGGTAGAGGGAGTATGCGATGCTTGATCTCATCAAGCTTGGAAACACTTCCAACACCTATCGTCATCTCATCTTTAGCTAGTCTCTGTTTGTTCCGTAGCTTTTATTTCAAGTTACTAACACTTAGCAACCGAACCGGTATCTAATACCCTGGTGCTACTAGTAGGAGTACTAGTAAAGTACACATTAACATAATGTATATCCAATATACTTCTATCGACCTTGCCTACCTTCTTATCTACCAAGTATCTAGGGTGGTTCTGCTTCAATGTCCGTTCCTCTCATTACAGAAGCACTTAGTCTCGGGTTTGGGTTCAACCTTGGGTTTCTTCACTAAAGCAGCAACTGATTTTCCGTTTCATGAAGTACCCCTTCTTGCCCTTGCCCTTCTTGAAACTAGTGGTTTCACTTACCATCAACAATTGATGCTCCTTCTTGATTTCTACATTCGGGGTGTCGAACATTGCGAATAGCTCAAGGATCATCATATTATCCCTGTTATGTTATAGTTCATCACGAAGCTCTAGTAGCTTGGTGGAAATGTCTTTGGAGAAACATCATTATCTCATCTGGAAGATTAACTCCCACTCGATTCAAGTGATTGTTGTACCCAGACAATCTGAGTACAAGCTCAACGATTGAGATCTACTCCCTTAGGCTAGAAAACTCGTCGGAAGTCTTATACCTCTTTGACGTAGACACGAGCCTGAAATCCCAATTTAAGCCCTTAGAACATGTCATATGTTCCGTGACGTTTCAAAAATGTCTTCGGTGCCTCAATTCTAAACCGTTTAACATTCCCCACTAAACTATCACATAGTCATCAAAACGTGTATGTCAGATGTTCGCAACATCCACAAACGACGTTCGAGGTTCAGCACACCAAGCGGTGCATTAAGGACATAAGCCTTCTACTGTCCGCATAATTGCTACTATCAACTTTCAACTAAATTTTCTGTAGGAACATATCTAAAACAGTAGAACTAAAGCGCGAGCTATGACATAATTTGCAAAGGGCTTTTGACTATGTTCAGGATAATTAAGTTCATCTAATGAACTCCCACTTAGATAGACATCCCTCTAGTCATCTAAGTTATTACATGATCCGAGTCAACTAGGCCGTGTCCGATCATCACGTGAGACGGACTAGTCATCATCGGTGAACATCTTCATGTTGATCGTATCTACTATACGACTCATGCTCGACCTTTCGGTCTCTAGTGTTCCGAGGCCATGTCTGTACATGCTAGGCTCGTCAAGTTAACCTAAGTGTTTCGCGTGTGTAAATATGGCTTACACCCGTTGTATGTGAACGTTAGAATCTATCACACCCGATCATCACATGGTGCTTCAAAACGACGAACTTTCGCAATGGTGCATAGTTAGGGGGAACACTTTCTTGAAATTTTAATGAGGGATCGTCTTATTTACTACCGTCGTTCTAAGAAAATAAGATGCATAAACATGATAAACATCACATGCAATCAAAAGTGACATGATATGGCCAATATCATTTTGCTCCTTTTGATCTCCATCTTCGGGGCTCCACGATCATCATCGTCACCGACATGACACCATGATCTCCATCATCATGATCTCCATCATCGTGTCTTTATGAAGTTGTTTCGCCAACTATTACTTCTACTACTATGGCTACCGGTTAGCAATAAAGTAAAGTAATTACATGGCGTTGTTCAATGACACGCAGGTCACACAATAAATAAAGACAACTCCTATGGCTCCTGCCAGTTGTCATACTCATCGACATGCAAGTCGTGATTCCTATTACAAGAACATGATCAATCTCATACATCACATATCATTCATCACATTCTTTTTGGCCATATCACATCACATAGCATACCCTGCAAAAACAAGTTAGATGTCCTCTAATTGTTGTTTGCATGTTTCACGTGGCTGCTATGGGTTTCTAGCAAGAACGTTTCTTACCTACGCGAAAGCCACAATGTGATATGCCAATTTCTATTTACCCTTCATAAGGACCCTTTTCATCAAATCAGATCCGACTACAGTGGGAGAGACTTGCACCCGCTAGCCACCTTATGCAACAAGTGCATGTCAATCGGTGGAACCTGTCTCACGTAAGAGTACGTGTAAGGTCGGTCTGGGCCGCTTCATCCCACAATACCTTCGAAACAAGATTGGACCAGTAACGGTAAGCATATTGAACAAAATCAACGCCAACAACTACTTTATGTTCTACTTGTGCAAAGAATCTACGCATAGACCTAGCTCTGATACCACTATTGGGGAACGTAGCAGAAATTCAAAATTTTCCTACGAGTCACCAAGATCTATCTATGGAGAGACTAGCAACGAGGGGAAGGAGAGCGCATCTACATGCCCTTATAGATCACTAAGCGGAAGCGTTCAAGAGAACGGGGTTGAAGGAGTCGTACTCGTCGTGATCCAAATCACCGGAGATCCTAGTGCCGAACGGACGGCACCTCCGCGTTCAACACACGTGCATCCCGGTGACGTCTCCCATGCCTTGATCCAGCAAGGAGAGAGGGAGAGGTTGGGGAAGACTCCGTCCAGCAGTAGCACAACGGCGTGGTGGTGGTGGAGGAGCGTGTCAATCTTGCAGGGCTTCGCCAAGCACCGCGGGAGAGGAGGAGAAAGAGAGGTAGGGCTGCGCCAGGGAGAGGTGGAAACTCTTGTGTATGGCAGCCCCAAAACCTCAAGTATATATAGGGGAGAGGGAGGGGGTGTGCCCCCCTTTAGGGTTCCCACCCCAAGGGGTGCGGCAGCCCTAGATCCCATCTAGGGTGCGGCCAAGGGGGGAGAGGGGGGAAACTTGCCCTCCAAGTAAGGTGGAAGCACCCCCTCCCC
>NC_057807.1:517472659-517474437 GCF_018294505.1 Triticum aestivum
ACACTTGGCCCATACTGCCCTCTGGGGCCGGTGACCCCACTTGGTGGACCCCCGGGACCCTCCCGGTGGTCTCGGTACGTTACCAATAGCACTCGAAACTTTTCCGGTGACCAAAATAGGACTTCCCATATATAAATCTTTACCTACGGACCATTCCGGAACTCCTCGTGACATCCAGGATCTCATCCGGGACTCCGAACAACATTCAGTAACCACGTATATCTATTCCCTATAACCCTAGCGTCATCGAACCTTAAGTGTGTAGACCCTACGGGTTCGGGAACCATGCAGACATGACCGAGACGTTCTCTGGTCAATAACCAACAGTGGGATCTAGATACCCATGTTGGCTCCCACATGTTCCATGATGATCTCATCGGATGAACCACGATGTAAAGGATTTAATCAATCCCGTATACAATTCCCTTTGTCTAGTGGTATTGTACTTGCCCGAGATTCGATGGTCGGTATGCCGATACCTTGTTCAATCTCGTTACCGGCAAGTCTCTTTACTCATTCCATAACACATCATCCCGTGATCAACCCCTTGGTCACATTGTGCACATTATGATGATGTCCTACCGAGTGGGCCTAGAGATACCTCTCTGTCAACCGGAGTGACAAATCCCAGTCTCGATTCGTGCCAACCCAACAGACACTTTCGGATATACCCATAGTGCACCTTTATAGCCACCCAGTTACGTTGTGACGTTTGGTACACCCAAAGCATTCCTACGATATCCGGGAGTTGCATAATCTCATGGTCTAAGGAAATGATACTTGACATTATAAAAGCTTTAGCATACGAACTACACGATCTTTGTGCTAGCTTAGGATTGGGTCTTGTCCATCACATCATTCTCCTAATGATGTGATCCCGTTATCAACGACATCCAATGTCCATGGTCAGGAAACCGTAACCATCTATTGATCAACGAGCTAGTCAATTAGAGGCTTACTAGGGACATGGTGTTGTCTATGTACCCACACATGTATCTGAGTTTCCTATCAATACAATTATAGCATGGATAATAAATGATTATCATGAACAAGGAAATATAATAATAATAACCAATTTATTATTGCCTCTAGGGAATATTTCCAATAAGGAGGACAACGGTTTCTCGAGCCCGCCAGGGTTAAAGTCCCGGTGCTCGCATTTATCCTGGGTTAATTTTAGTATTTTCCGGCGATGTGCGTTCAGTGGGAGGAGATGTTCCACTCCACTACGAGGCACCTATGGTGACTTCATAAAATCTCAAGATCATATGCTAGATCACTCTCTCAAAGGTGCTCATAGGGGGTAGGGTCTGCGTGTGTGCGCTTATAGCGATGAGTGCTTGCGCGTATATGTGAGCCCTTGCGTCTGTACCGTGTTAAAAAAATACATGTCGTGATTATACGATCACTGGCTCACCCGTACAACTCCATATTTTGTTGATGACACAATCAATTGACCAGTAAAACCTTCCACGTGGCACAACTAGTGTTGCACCATCGGGGTGCATAACCGTGGGGCCCACACATCAGCCCATATATGAAAGAAAGAAATGATAGTTTGAGTGTGTACTGTGTTAATAAAATACATTTTAGGGTGATCATATGGTCACTGGCTCACCATACAGCTCCATAATTTGTTGATGCCACGATCAATTGACTAGTCAAATTGTCCACATTCAGCAGTGCACATTACCATAGGGCCCACCCGTCAGTGCGTATATGAAGGACATAAATGGTAATAAATTAGTGGTCGGTGGGTATTCGAAGTCGTGAGACCT
>NC_057807.1:517474702-517521065 GCF_018294505.1 Triticum aestivum
GGTGGGGAGTGGTTTCGGGGCGGGCGGGGTAGCATGGCGGCGCGGGCCGGCCATGGGTGGTGGGGGTCGGCAGTTTGACCGGTGGTGGCTGGCGTCTCAGGGGGTGGAGTTTGAAGATAAACTGCAGGCCCTTGATTTCGTATCCAATGGCTGGAAAATCTAATGACCAGAGATGAAAAAGTCAGTCAACTAACATGTAGCCTCACCCCGCACGTACACATGCACGCACGCAACACTCGCACAAACACAAGCACGCATGCAGGCGTGCAACACTGACACGTACACATAACAAACACACACACGTGTGCAGGCGTGCAACACTGACACGTACACATGCACTCACGAACACACACACGCACGCGTACATGCATGCAACACTGAAACGTACCCTTGCACGCACGCAACACTCGCCACATAGCACACGACGCAAGACACACGCTCAACCTATACGTGCATGCACCCTTTGTTAAGGACATGGATTGTTATGGGTATTAATCAATCTTATCTATGATAAGCAGAACATTGATGTTTGTAGCGGTCTTTGTGAATCACAACGTATCGAACGGGCTATCAACACAGTAGGCTTAGGCCCCTCCCAATGCTCCACCTTATACAGGTGCTAAGCCTTCCACGCAGGCAAAAATCCTGATGTGGCAAGTTATTTAAGAGGAGAGAGATGAGTGTGGTGACCCCAAGAAGAAACAATGCTAAGCGCGTGAACCTAGGCAAAACATTTAAAGGAAGGAAGCCCACCAATACATGAAGAGCTTTAGTTGCTAAATCATTAAATGAAGCAAGCTTAGCAACCATAAGCTAAGCACCTATGCATTGGAGAGTATACTTTCTAAGGTATTTAATGTGCTTAGCACCTCATCTAAGCACCCATGCATTGCCAACAGCCTTATCTACATGAAATAGATGACGTCACACTCAATGAACAATCATCGGTTTATGAAATGCCCTCTTCTGACTGCCCTGACCCACCAAAAGTTCCTCTGTTGTGCGTTGCCTGCGTTGGGTCACTGATATGCAGGCCATGTACCCAAAGAGCCCACACGTCAGTGGAAGAACGGCGCGGGGTCGTACGTCAGAGTCGAGGGCGCCATTCGCTGCACGCTCGGCTGAACACACCTCCTTGCCGCATTCAAACGCCTCCATGAAACCCGCCTGTGTGGAAGCCGAGAAACCCACTCTGGACACACGTCCGTTCATGACCGGACCCGTCCGCCATCTATTTAATCTCCTATTTAAATGAGGCCAAACGCCGACCAAGAATCACACACCTCCTCCGCTCCCCTATCTCCTCCTTCACCATTTTGTCCACTCTTACAATGGCTGACAAAGAGTAGTTATCCTGCATCAAAGCCGGCTGGGTGGCCCGCCGAGCCTGCCGGATATGAGCTACACAACTTGCTGATCCACCTCCCTCCCTCGCCCGACGGATCCAGTTGCTGCCCCAAGCCGTCGCGTGGTTCAACAACTCGCCGCTCTAGGCCAACTCGACGAGGAGCGGCGCACGGGCATCGTTGCTGCCGTCCATGCCGCCGCCCCGTGCCGCGGCTCCCGTGTCTGCGACCATGTCTCCCGTTTCTGTGGCCGAGATTCCCATGCCGGCGGCCGCGCCATGCAAGCAGCGACAGAAGCTGGGTGCACGGAGAGCGACGAGTCGGTGGCCAGCGCCTCCGCGTCTGCCGCCATCATCAAGGAGAAGTAGAACACGGGAGGCTGCCGCCACTTGGGTCCCATGAAGGCCACCACGGAGGCGACGCCGGCATACACATCAGGTATCTTGCTGGATCCTTTTGTTGCGAGGACCTTCGTCGACCCCGCACGGGCTCCACGGAAGCGGGGAAGCCCCCTTCCACCATCATCTTTGGCATCAGGCAATGATATCAGTTGGGTAGTGGGGAAGCGAGCCATCCTTTGCGCTGAAGCATATACCTCCGGGGCTCCCGGCAGTCCGGTGATCGTGCTGCCGGACATGAGGAACACAAAAGGATTGGCGGGCGACCATTTAGGCCAGGTATTATATACCCGTGTTGTCTAGAACTAGCACCGCGTAGTTCATTTGAATGTAATGAAATCTGTCATGTTTGTATGAAAATCCGATATTTTATATGATTTCCGTCATTGTTTATATGAAATATCGCCGTGTTTGCATGAATTTCGTCCGGTTGGTTGAGTTGCTGTCATAATGTGTGCGGCTACGGTTGGATGGCATAATTTGCGGGTCGCCTGTCAGTCTGCGGGCGGCTCGGGCGGCATGGTGGGACAAAAAACACAGCTCATGCAAGCTCGTCTCCAACGTGCGCGCTGGAGGATGCATGAGCACCCGAGCCATTCCTCGTTCATCGGTGGCAAAGGCACCGGTGGACAAAAGGGTCGCCAATATTTTGGCTACCCCTTTAAGATCCAAACAGCCCCTCCCAGCAGATTCAAATCCCTCGTTCGCCGTGAAATTTTGCCATGTGTTTTTTTCATGGACTAGCAAGATGCCCGTGCATTGCATGGAACATCAAGATGCATTCTTTTACCTGTCGTGATTGACCCATGCAGGTGTAATCCCATTTGTAAAAACTAATGATATCTCGAGAATTTTATCAGAAAAATGGTATCTCAAGAATTTTAGCGGACTCCATTTTTGTATACAAGGCAACAAACCCATATTACAGGTACCAAGGGAAAAATTAATGTCTTCTAAGTCAATGTTGCAAGCCACCTTGTTTCGTTGTTTGCCGTGTAAATTAATGTGTATTCTTCTCTTTCATGCACATCAAGCCAATGCTCACACTCCCGCATGCATGCAAGGGATAATTAATGTCCTCCTTTGCTAGTACTACGAGGAAAACACCATTAATATTACATCGATTAGTGGTAGTGGCCTTGTATATTTGCAAATTGTATTTTTGATAGTGGCCTTGTATATAAAAATGGAGGGAGAAAGATGAGAGATAAGGTGAGGAGGAGTGGGGCGTGGTGGTGACTGGTGGTCGGACTGGCGGAGGCATGGGGATGGACGACACATTATGTCTAGGTTTGTATCTCTCTCACACACACCCACATAGGTGGGGGGCGTGCACGAAGAGAAGAGGTGCACGCACGCGCACGTACTCCCATCTCTTTCCCAACCACACCCGCGCAGGTACACGGTGGAGCTCATTTCTGTACAAAAAGGCAGCCCATGTGGTAATTTGACACGTGTACTGGTTGTCCACTTGATGGAGGGAGGATCATCTACCATGCGTGAACAAACAAATTGCGACTTGACGCGTTATGTTAAAAAAGAGGCAAACCATGTGGGGCCTACCTTAGAGGCAAGGCTGTATACACTGGAGTACTTTTGATGTGTCTCGTCAACTCGCAGAACGAGGAGAAGCTAGCTTAGTACGTCATCTCCCCCACCCACTGGCGCGGTGGCTCACATGATGAGGTGAAGCTTTCTTACTAGTACTGTATGCCTTACGCCCGCTCCCTCGCCCACGCGCGCGGTGGCTCGCAGGACAAGGAGAAAATTTTACTATTCCCTCCGTTTACTCCTCGTCCCTACATTAGTAGGGAGATTATCATATTGTTTGGAATATATATGTCCTTTAGTACTGCCTCCATTTACTTATACAAGGCCAGTATAAAAAATACATTTTGCATCTATACAAGGCCACAAATAGTAATCGAGACAAAAGTTACTACTCCCTCCTTTCCAGTTTATGGCTCAATTTCAAAATCTCTCCAACCACGCATCGCCTTAGTACATCATGACACGTGGGACTGCATGACAGGCCATGCTCTCCCGCCCATCGCTCGGTAAAATCACCTCATTTTTACTACTTCCTCCGTATTGGTTTACATGGCATGCACATTGTTCTAGGTTGAGAATTTAACTGGCTATATATGTGATGAACAGTATATGTTTAGAAACTACATCCGCTTAAGAATCCAATGATATACTTTTTGTGACATAGTAACTCATACTTAGTTAGTCAAATGGATGACCTGGAACTACGTGCACGCCCTATAAACCGAGACGCCTAAAAAACCAAGACAGAGAGGGTAGTACAATACGTATCTTTTAGATCAATATAGTTGGGATTCACCAAGGAGCAAAACCAAGTGGTAGGCTGCTCCTGTCGTGTTGGCGTAGCAACTCAAGCATGGTCAGTCCGCACACGAAATGGCGACACACTTAACAGGACCCCTTTGGTCGACATGTGGCTCATCCACCGTCTTGTTCCACGTGCGATGCACCAAATTACAGTTCGGAGCAGCGGTTGGAATTGGAGGCACCCCGTGTCGGTGTCAAAACCGGCGGATCTCGGGTAGGGGGTCCCGAACTGTGTGTCCAAGGCTAATGGTAATAGGAGACTGGGGACACGATGTTCACCCAGGTTCGGGCCCTCTCGATGGAGGTAATACCCTACTTCCTGCTTGATTGATCTTGATGATATGAGTATTACAAGAGTTAATCTACCACGAGATCGGAGAGGCTAAACCCTAGAAGTTAGCCTATGGTATGATTATTGTTCTCCTGTCCTACGGACTAAACCCTCCGGTTTATATAGACACCGGAGGGGGCTTGGGTTACATAGAGTCGGTTACAGAGAAGGAGATCTACATCCAAATCACCAAGCTTGCCTTCCACGCCAAGGAGAGTCCCATCCGGACACGGGACGAAGTCTTCAATCTTGTATCTTCATAGTCCAACAGTCCGACCAAAGTATATAGTCCGGCTGTCTGGATACACCCTTATCCAGGACTCCCTCAGTAGCCCCTGAACCATGCTTCAATGACGATGAGTTCGGCGCGTAGATTGTCTTCGGCGGCGGGTTCCATCTCCGAACACTCCAAGATAAATTCCGAACACAAGGACGTGTCCGGCTCTGCAAGACAAATTTCATATACCACCGTAGATAGAATAACAAACCACGAATCTAATATGCCGACAACTCTTCGTAGCATGACATCACACCATAGCCCAGCTCTTATTCGAGCCTTTTTTACAACCAGCTACCGCACACATCATGAGGCGGTTTCCTTTGTACGTATTGTCAAAGCAGAGATCGTGTCCCTCTCGGGATTCTCATCAATACGGGTGTGGGTAACCCAACCGTGCCATCAAACGCGGTGAGTGGGGAACGAGCAGGTTTTATTAGGCAAGTGGGGAGGCGCAGAGTTTTGTTGTCTTTATAAAGAGGAAAGGCCTCTCCCTTTTTACCCATGCCTTCTCCTTCTGCTCGTCCATTCCCTTTCGCTCGAGCCCTTATGCCCAAGCGTTCATCTTCTCCACCATCGACGGTCCTTCCAAAAATGTCCAAATCCGGAGCAGGAGGCAAGTGGATGGCCTCTACTGTCCAGGAGAAGGATATCAAAAAGCTTCGGGAGGCCGGGTACCTGGCCAAGGAGATAGGCCATCGCCTCCCGGCAGCGGGACAGATTCACCCCACTCCGAAATCCCATGAGAGGGTTGTATTTCTTCCTCATTTTGTCCGCGGGCTCGGGTTTCCCCTTCACCCATTCGTTCGCGGTGTCATGTATTATTATGGGATCGATTTCCATGATCTATCCCCCAATTCCTTCCTCAACATCTCGATGGTTATTGTCGTGTGCGAGGCCTTTCTCTGCCAAGTGCCACACTTCGGCTTATGGCTGAAGATCTTCAATGTGAAGCCCAAGGTGGTGAATGGCGAACATGCCGAGTGCGGAGGCGCCATGGTGAGTAGGATGCCCAAAGTCACATGGCCGACGGGTACTTTCAATGATACTGTCAAGGAGTGGCAGCAACAGTAGTTCTATATCACTGAGCCACGTGGAAAAAAGTGGGCTGCAGCTCCTGAGTTCCGATCCGGAGCCCCTTTGCGTCTTACGTCCTGTCCCGAGAAGGGCTTGAACTGGTCTTCATCTGAAGAGCTATCGATGATCCAGACACACGTTAAAGGTATGGAAGATAAGTCCATCCGGCTTGTTGATGTGGTCCAGGTGATGTTGGTCCGCCTGGTTCTTCCCTGTCAGCGCCGAGTCTGCAATTTGTGGGAGTACGACCCGGCTGAGCATCACACCCTGCGAGGGCTTTACGGCTCGTCGCACAAGGACATCTGGAAGGTGCTTTTTAAGTCCGGCAAACCGTGGCCGGACTCCGCCGCGGACCGCGGGTACCAACTGTCCCGCCCTGCGAGTCCAGTAAGTAGTCATTATATCTTGCCCACCCATATGTTTCATTGTTATATCCCGGGGAAGGTATACTGACCGTGCATCCCACAATCATTTTAGGGATGTACAAAGAAGGCGGGGCGGATACATTGTCCAGCCCCACTGCCAGAAGAACCGGCCGGACCACTTCTGACGAAGATGCTGGTCCCGGCGCCTTACAAGGCGCCAAAGAAAGAGGCCCACAAAGAGGCCAAGGAGACCAGGGGCGGCCTGCGTCGTCGCGGGGCTTCGGATATAAAACCCGAAGACTCCAATACCCCTCTCTCCTTTGAAGAGGAAGAGGAGGAAGATGAATCCCCCAAGGGGGGAGGAAAGAAAAGGATGGCCTCCTCATCTCTGGAGGAGAGGAAGAGGAGGAAGATGAATCCCCCAAGGGGGGAGGAAAGAAAAGGATGGCCTCCTCATCTCTAGAGGCTGAATTGCCTAAGAGGGGAAAAACTCCCCTGCCGGAGGCGTCCACTACGGCTACCGACAGCAGCCCAGAGTGGGATCCCAGGGCCCACCCCCTGGAAAATTCGTAAGTGCACAAAATCCGAACACGTCTATGCTTCCCGGATTATCAAGGCACAAATATATTAACTGGTGCCATACTTTTTGCAACCCGGCCAGGTCTCGTGCCGAACAGTCCTCATCGGAGGATTCGTTGGGCTCAGATGCCCTTGAGAGTGAGACACCTCCGAGGGCCCCTTCCCTGAAGCTCGGACATGACATCGAGGTGTCATCCCAAAAGGAGCTAAACCGGGAGGGGTACACCTCAGGCGTTGGGTACACGGGAGCGGCGGCTCCACTGAGTGTTGATGGCGGGGGTGATATTGGATTCGGCCCGCAGCCGGACACAGCTCCGGAGACCCTTGAGGCTCCGGGTTCAGGAGGGCAGTTCCCCTTGACTCGAGGAGGCGATCCTGCTCAACCGGCGAACTCTGCCCAACCAGAGGTGCCGGGCTGCTTATTGACAGCGCTAAAGAACGCTTCCCTCGTTGATGAACATCGCGCCCTTATGGGCGTGGTAATTGGAAAGATTCAGGCCGCTGAAAGTGGACTGAATGAATCCCATCGGCCTTATAAAAGGCTTGGAGGTAAGTTTTTCTTTTTTAAGAGATTTGTCATAGTGTAGATAGTAGCCCCTGATATACTGTCCAGTGAAAGAAGGAACCAGACAAGAATCAAATTTCCTTCCTCAGGAGACTCAATGACATGTATCTTTTTCTTTTATAAGCAGGCGTCTGCAGCGACTACCGCCTCTCATACTGCGGAAGTATCCGGACTGAAGCAGAGTCTGGAGCGGGCCGAAGAAGAACTTGGCCGGGTGAAGAAGCAGTTGGAGGACAATCAAGGTATGTTGAAAACCTTGTTGAGTTTAGCACAATTAAGTATGCATGCCAAATGGGGGTATATATACTGCATGCTCTAGGGGCGAGTGCCGAAATTGAGGCATTGAAGAAGGCTGTGGCCTTAGCTAAAAAGAAGGCAGCTGCAGAACAGGCCCTGCGCGAGAAGCACGAGCCCAGGGTCGTTGAAGCTGAACAGCAACTTTAGGAGGCTGTGCAGAAAAGCGAGACTTTGTAGCAGAGTCTATCATTGAAAGAATCCAAACTTGCCCAAGCTCTTCAAGCCGCAACTAATGCTCGGAGGAAGCCCAAGGTGCTCTGAAGGATATTCAGGAGGCACGGAAGATTGCGGCTGGTAAGGTTTTTCCCTGTTTCAAAGCAATTTATATGCGAGCGTAGGGAAGATTCAGGGTGACCCATTGAATCCTTATTTCTCCAAGGGCTTTTGCGGATCTGCCGCGCAGCATATCTGATGCTGCCCAATTCTGCCGAGCTGAGGGGAAGGAGACTGTGGAGAAGCTCTTCTGGTCATAGTATTTGGCCCCGAATTATCTGCTGCCGTTTGTCGACCAGCTAAAGCAGCTGGTCAAACTGCACAAGGCGGCCGAACTAGCCATGAACGATTTGGTTATCCGGCTATGGCCCGCCAAGCCCATTCCAAGCTGTTTCTTCGGGCTCTTGAAGCGAATTGTAAGTGCATGTCCTCGGTTAGACATCATTAAGCGGTCGGTTTGTATAGAAGGTGCACGAATGGCATTTGCCCGTGCGAAAGTGCACTGGGGGAAGCTGGATGCTGAGAAGCTGATGACCGAGGGGCCGCCGGAGGGGAAGGAGCACCGCAAGCCCGAGTTATACTATGATGGTGTCCTGAAAGGGGCCCGCCTTGCGGCGGAGCAATGTGCGAAAGACATTATTTTCCCCTAAGGGCAGTCAGGCTGTCCTTTGTAAGGCAGAACAAAGTCACTATTTGCATGTTATGTAAAAAATTTATTCCTGCGCGGCCGTTTTATATATTAGTCTTTAGAGTTGGTCAGTCATCGGCTTCTGCCCCCATGTAGGAACTACGGGGGTGTTTGGGATACATATGAACACTCTTTACCCCATTCTTGGGTCCATAAAGGAGATGTTTAGCACAGCGAACCAGGCAATCGTACTATAGGGCTTTATGACTCTCACTTAGCCATAGGAATTCGAGTATGGGAGGCGCAGCCCCTGGTGTTCGGAAGACCGCACGAGGGGCTCTAATAGCGCGTGATCGGTTAGCTGATCCTTCACACTCAGCATTTTATTATGGCATTGTGAGGAATAAATTCTTAAAGATTTTACAAACCTCTCGAACAGCTGACCAGCTCTCGCCTTATCATGATAGTCATTTTCCGGCTTTCTCTACTGAGGTGCTCGTCTGGAATAACCGGGATACAATCGCAACACTTCCCCAACGCTACCTTAGTCGATATTGCGGAACGTAAGGTACCAAAACATGGGAGCCGGGCAAACCCAACTAATGACCCAAGACATGATTCGGATCTGATGCATATAATGCTATAAGTTCGGGGTGCCGAACGACCGAAAAGGTGGTCGGACTTTTGTTGCCATAGTGCGGGCGCAATGAAGCCCCTGGCATTTTAAGGCATAACACGATGTTCGGATGCCATTTATGACAAAATGTCGGTGAGAAATGATAGCAGATAAGCGTCAAATGACTCTACATGTGGTATTCAAGTAATACGATTATGCGTATGAGTACGGTGCATGTTGTAAAGGAGAGGCATGACGGCGGAACCTGTTGGGGCCAGGCGGTAGGGAGCTGTGCACAGATCCGAAGTAGTATCCGGATTGTATTCGGGTGGGTTGAAGATTCCCTCTTTGTGCATCCGAGCTAGTTCCATGTCGCCGGTCCAGTTATGCGCAGAGGCGAATCTGCAAAAAATGCTAAAGGCGTGTGTGTGCTGTGCAGCTGCTAAGCCGTGGAATGTGGCCCGCCCAGCTTATGCCGGAGGGTCTGTTTGAGCCCTGATCATGCTAAGGTATTGTGAAGTAGTTCATACTCCTTTTATCGGTGTCCGGGAGTTTGGCTGTCGAATCAAGGTTTGATTGAAAAAGCCGTGGCTCGCTGCTTCTTTTGCTAAAGTGGCCGAATACTATTCAGCGGTGAGGTGAAACTCGGTCCTGCCCGTAATTGTAACTATATTACATGGGTCTTGTGTGATAATGCGTTGAGTCGCAATTTACCCTGGCAGTGCTTGAATAGCTACTGCCTAGAGGTGTAATGTCGAAGGTTGATTCTTCGGCATGGCGGCTTATTGGTGATCCGAAGATCATCTCCAGAGTGGCGGGGCCTACATGACCTTCGCGCCTGGTTATGACACTCTGAAATGAGTTTCTTAGTGGGTATGATCCTCGAGTGATCGATCCCTATTCGGTGCACCATGTCCTGGTGCAGCCGGTTTAGACTATTGTCACTGCCAACAGGGTGATATCTCTAGTTGATTTTGGCCATAGAGTCTAGTCGATCGAAGATGACCAGTTGTATTTGTATACGACGGGGCAACTTGCTTTGTTGTGTTGGCACCCCGGAGACTATTCGTCCGCTCCTATGTGGGTGTTTTTTGTTGTGTTCACGGCTTTGGTGGCAGGAGAAATTTCTTATGCCTTGTGTTGTTTGACGATCTGGGCTTCTTTCTCTTAGACCCCTTCTTATCGTTTCGAGCGCCGATCTGTCGATTTGTTTAAAGACCCAGAATTCTCTATTGGTGTGATTGGCTGCCGTTCCTGGGGTACCGTGAATTTGACATGGGTAGTTGAGTATGCGGCTCAGGCTGGATGGGCCTGAATTAATGTTTTGAGGAGTCTTCTCCCGCTGAACGGGTTGAGGGCTATTGGCTCCTGTGTGGACCGTCATGTCCTGGGCATTATCCTTCGTCTTGGGGCGCTTATATTTGTTGCGCCAAGTTTTGTAGACATTGTGCGTGGCTGCTGATGTGCCCAGGATGCCTGCTATGTTGTTTTTAGCATGTATTGCTGATCTTGTGAGTAGCCCCTGGTCGTAATGTGTTGTCGGCGGGGTGTAGGCTGGCCTTTGGCTTTGAGTGCCTCCTCCTCAAATTGAGGTAGCAGCCTGCGCTTTGGGTAGCATTTTGTTCAGCGCTCGAGTCCGTATTCTTCGGCTGTCCGGACGTCAGTCCGTCTGTCTGCGAGCAAATCTTGATCAGCTTGGAGCTGCTGCTGTTTCTTTTTTAGGCTTCTTGCAGTGGCTATAAGCCGGCGAAGCACTCGTTCTCTATGGGATCCTCCGGTACGCCGAATTCGTCGTCACCGAGGGTCACCTCATCTTCGGAGGGAAGCGTATAGTTGTCATGCTCCTCGTATCCGTCCGTCGCCTGTTCACCTGGGCTGACCTGCTCGTGTTCTTGTTCGGACTGCTTGAAGGTAGGTTGGTCAGGATTGTATTCCTCTCCGACGCCATCTGGATTGTTTTCTTCTCCAGTGCCGGTGTTGCTGTGGCGGGGCTTAGAGCGGCGCCGATGACGCCCATGCTTTGATTTCTTCCCTGAGGGTTTATCTCCTGTTGCCTCATCACCATTGTTTTCTTTGGGAGTATCCACCATATATATATCATATGAAGAGGTGGCAGTCCAGCGCCCTGTGGGAGGTGGTTCCTGTTCTTCTCCCGCACCACCGTCTATACCGTTGATGTCTTCGGAGTCGGAGTTAAGCACGTCGGTCAAATCATCGACCGTGGCTATGAAGTGGGTGGTGGGTGGCTGACAAATTTCTTCGTCGCCTGCTTCCCACGCAAGCTAAACATAGTTCGGCCAGGAATCTCCTGACAGAGAGAGAGACTTTAATAAATTTAGCACATCGCCAAAGGGGGGGGGTGCTGGAAAATATCCGCGGCGGTGAATTCCATGATTGGAGCCCAATTAGATTCGATGGGCATGGGTGCACGCGGTCCGGAACCTACGACCAAAGACAAGTCCGGGGGTTCGGAGACACAGATTGTCACACCCTAGCTAGTCATGCATCAGAGTGTGTGCATCATGTTTAAAATTCCATTTAATTTGAAATGGGGATTTGTGGAACCCTCAGAATCATTTTGAAAAATGACCCAAATAAAAATTTCTCCAAAAGGGTCCAAGATAATGCTCATGTTGCTCTCTGAAAATATTGGACAGAGATAAAAATCAAACCAATATTTTTAAGAGCTCATAGGTATTTATTTTGGGCATTTGGAATTAATGCATAAATATTTGCATTGGAAATATATTAGTTATATATATTAATATATGTCCAAAAATTATGCCACCTGTTGGGGAGCTCTGGAATAATATAACTAGCTCCTGCAAAAATTGGCATAAGGTTATAAAATGATTTAATATTTTATTTAAATCAAAACAAATGTCAGAAATTAGAAAACAGAAATAAATAAAAGGGAGAACCTTACCTGGGCTCCTCCCTGTGCAGCCCAGCCAGCTGGCCGGCCCAGCCAGCAGGCGGCCCAGCCCGTCTCCCTCCTCTGTCGTCTTCGTCCTCGACAGAGGGAGGGGAGTGTGCCCGGCGCGCGCGCGCGCCACCGCGCCACGCCACCTCCCTCCCTGCCTGCCTGCCCCTCCCCTCCTCGCCTGGATGGCCTGGAACGACGCCACGCCCTCCCCCTGCTCTCTCTCACTCTCCCTCGGTTCTTCCCCTCCTCCCCCTCGCTCTCTCTCTCACGGCCGAACACCACCATCGCCGCCGTTCGCCATAGCAGCCGCCACCGGCCACCCCTCGCTCCTCCGCTGAGCTCAGGAGCTCCGCCGCGACCCCCTCTTCCTCCCCACCAAGCCAAGCCTCTCCGGAAGCCCTGCATCGCCGCCCACGTCGCCGTTCCCCTCCTCGGCCACCGGAGATCGTCGCCGTCGATTCGAGAGCTACCGGACGTCCCCGAGCCCGCTAACCATCCCTGCAGCTCCGCGGTGAGCCGCTGACCCGATTCCCCCTTGCCCCGTCGTCCCTAGCATCCTGTAGTTGCCGTCCCCTTGAGCTCCGAAGCTCGCCGCCGCCATGCCTCGTCGCCGCCGTGGCTGGAGCCGTTGTAGCTCAAAGCCGAGCACACCATCGTGCTCCACACCTCACCAGGAGCACGTAGCACGCACCAACGCCTCCCCTAGCGCCCTGCATCGCCTAACCCGCCGTTGGCCGAACTCCGGCCGCCGCTCACGAGCTCGCCGTCGTCGGTACTGGCCACCCCAAGCACGGCCACCACCACCGTTCGACGCGCGGGAGCAAGGGCTCTCCAACGAGCCCAAGCACGGCCTCGCCCGTGCCCTTTAGCGCGTTTCCGTGTCGCACCGCCGTCTCGGGCCTCGCCGGCGTCATGTCGCCGGTGGCTTTGACCTGTTTGACCTGGGGTTTGACCCCCCCAGGGTCACTGATGCGTGGGCCCCGTCGGCCAGGTGGTCAGATTAGTGCTAATCACTGTTAGTCAACCCCCTGACACTGACCAGTGGGCCCCAGCGCCACTAATTCCTAATTAGGATTAAACTAACCCTGTTTAACCCCCCTGTCACTGACGTATGGACCCCACACGTCAGGTTTGACCCCAGCCAGCCGCAGTTGACCACTGACGTCATGCTGACGTCATGCTGGCGCAATATATATATTTCTGGATTTAATTTAAATCAGGAAATTCCAGAATATTATTTAAACTTCAAAAATTCATAACTTTTATTCTGTAACTCCAAATCAGACAAATTATATATGAAAAATGATCAAAAAAATCCAATCTATCCATCTGTACTATTTTCATGCATGATCAAACAAGTTAAATTGATGTTTTAAGCAGAACAAGGAAAAGCACTTTAAAAGGCCATGTTTGAGTTTGAAATTTGAATCTTCGATTCAAATTTGTTCAAACCCTTCTGGTCTTAGTTGCATTAGCCCAACACACTCATATTGCCATGTTTCATGCATGCATCATATTGTTGCACATTGTTTGGTGATGGTTGTGTATCGGTGTCCTTTGCGACAGGTTCTGCCTCCGAGGAGTACCGTGATTACCCTAACGAAGAACCGTATGAGTGCATCAAACCATCAGGCAAGCAACCAACCATTTGATCATATCGATACAATCCCATGTTCTCGCTCCTGCTCTCTTTTACTGCATTAAGACAACGCGTTTCAAACTGCTGCGTGCTACGGTAGTTGAACCCATTTCCTCTGCATGACCTGTCATTGCCACAGTAACTAGATGAAACCCACTAGCATGTGTAGGAGTTGATTGAGCCATATGTATGTGTTGTTCCTACCTTGCTATGCCTGCTATGCCTAGAGTCGTGTCAGGTCTGGTTCATCTGGGTGATGGCTAGAGTGAAATGATTATGTCGGTAATGAGAGTGGTGTGATGAACACGATTTGGTAAAGGTATCGATGAGAGGCCATGTAGGAGTACATGGTGGGTTGTTTCATTGAAGCCGACCTTAAGCACTGAGATCTGTATGTGTGATTTAAGATACAGCTACTACCATGCATTGGGCCCTGAAATATGACCCCGCTCGACTTCTTATTCACCCTAGCTCTCTGTCCAGGAGTTGCAAGTAGTTTCTGGTGTTTGTAGCCTACTGGAGGCCGTGGACAGCGCTGACCGTAGGGGTGGGCTGTGATGCGGTAGGTACGTGGCACGGTGTACCGAATACCCGTTAGGTATCTCGGGAACCCTGTTCACATCGTTCGGGGCCGTATGGGAAACCTTGGCCGGACTCTCTGCGGATGGAACCTGGATAGGCGATAAACCTGGACTAGAGGCTTAAGTGTTTAGGTAGGTCGTGGTCTACACCCACGTCGGCTTTCGCTTGAAGTCTGCCGAGCACATGTCGTGTGCAGACGCTAAGTGGTGGAAACATGTATGAAGAAGTACACCCCTGCAGGGTTATCATGATCTATTCGAATAGCCGCGTCCGCGGTAAAGGACTACTTGGTTGCCTATACAGTTCATAGACAAGTAAATGGAAACTACTAAAAGCCTCAAGATAAGTGTGAGTGCCGAGGATGGCTCTTCCGTAGGAAGACGGAGGCGGATCCTCGGTAGTGTATTGAATTTGTGAGTAGTGGACTCGTGTGCGCAAAACCATTTCAAGTTGAAGTATCGTAGGATAGTCTAGCCAAGAGTCAAAGCTGGCTTGCTGCAATAACTCCACCAACCCTTCTTGATAATATGCATGTATGTAGGATCTGATGTAAGTCTTGCTGAGTACCTTTGTACTCATGTTGCTATAATTTACATTTTTACAGAAGACGCTGCAACCCCTTCTGATGGGTTCTATGTAGACATTGACATCAACGAGTAGGCTAAAGGCCCAGGTGGTGACCCTGAGCTTGTGAAGGACCACATAGTATAGCTAGGCTTTCCAAGCCTCTTTTATTTTACTAGTTGTCTGTACTCAGACAAGTTACTTCCGCTGCTGGTTTGTATGACTGTATGACTTGAATGTTGGGTCGTGAGACCCGTACCTTTGTGTATGTTATGTATGGCTCCCTGAGCCTTAAATAAAGTACTTGTGTCGTAGAGTCATGTTGTGATGCTTCGTTGTATTTGCACATATCGATCATATTGTGTGTATGATTGAAATGCTTGGTATGTGTGGGATCTGACTACCTAGTTCTTTATCTTTAGTGGCCTCTCTTATCGGGAAATGTCTCCTAGTGTTACCGCTGAGCCATGGTAGCTTGCTACTGCTCTGGAACACTTAGGCTGGCCGGCATGTGTCCTTCTTCGTTCCTGTGTCTGTCCCTTCGGGGAAATGTCACGCATTGAGTACCGGAGTCCTGTTAGCCCGCTACAGCCCGGTTTACCGGAGTCCTGCTAGCCCAGTGCTACAGCCCGGACCCACTTGCTGATGACCGACACGTTCGAAGCTGGGTCATGGATGCCTGTCCCTGTAAGTCTGTGCCACTTTGGGTTTACGACTAGTCATGTCAGCCCGGGCTCCTTATCATATGGATGCTAGCGACACTATCATATACGTGAGCCAAAAGGCGCAAACGGTCCCGGGCAAAGGTAAGGCGACACCCGTGGGGATACCGTGCGTGAGGCCGCAAAGTGATATGAGGTGTTACCGGCTAGATCGATGTGACATCGAGTCGGGGTCCTGACAGCGTTGGCATCAGAGCCGGACTGCCTGTAGGTTCTCCAAGCCAAACTGGTCGATGTTGAGTCTAGAAATTCTTTAGTTATATGTAGGGGAATTGTTTGTGGGTTGGAACGTAAGGCTCTTTTTACTCCTTTATCTTATGACATTCTGATCTGAGTCAGTCCATTCTTCCACCGGGGGTTAAGGAATTAGGATCTATTCTCTCTATCAGGATCACGCGTTGCTAATCAGTAGTACCTTATAGGTATGATGGATACAAGCCTAGTTCAGTTCTTCTACCATATTATGTTGCTAGGATGGTCTCAGAACTTTGATATGATGATATTGAGTGTGTATGTAATCCTTTGTCAAATGTCTCAAAATCCTTCTTGAGCATTTACAGCTGTTATGCTGCCGAAATTTTGCTAGAAATTCTAATGCCCTTGCATTATGATTGTGCTTTCAGATGGCCACTCGCGACCTCAATCAAGTGGTTCGCCTGACTCGATGCCTAGATGTACCCGGCCATACTGCCAAGTTGGTCAGGGTAATGACTGAGGCTGGATACCGCTGGTATCCTGAGTACACGGTCGAAGAGCAATTTCGGGACTTCAATCAAAGCCAGTATCTCTGCACTGTCAGGATATTTCCATCTTATCCTGGATCCACCGAGCCCCTTCACTGCTCCTATGGACTCGGGGTTACTATTGAGATGGCTGTGCAGGATGCCGCCTACTCTATGATGACCATCATGCGAGTCAGATCTGGTCTATTTCGGGACTCTGATTTCCGGTATATGCCAGGATCACTTCCGGGAGCACAAGGGTATCTCGAGGCTATCTATGCTGACCCCACCCAGGAGGATTCACGGACTCGCACCACTGCTGAGATGCTCGAGGATAAGGACCGTGAAAATCGGGCCTTGAGGTTAGAGCTCTTCAATACCCGTGCTGACCACTGGGCTACTTTGACTCGGTTTGCACCGGCGGTGCAAGCTGGATATTCAGATATGCGCGATCTCTATCCTGTGAGATCTGCTCTGCCAGACGTGATGGGTTGGCGTGATGTAGGAGGCATCACCCCACCTCGCGGTCCCCGCAGGCCACCGTCTGTTGGTCCAAGACCTCATCCTAGCCCCTATGGTCCACAAGCTCCGCGGGATCGTCTGTTTCCGGATGATCATGTTGAGCTTCCAGGCTATGGAGGTGACTTCTACGAGGACTACTACGGATCAGTCTGAGTTAGTGGTAGTATCACTAGTTCGCACTAGCTGTGTCATCTATCGTCCCGCGTGACTCGTGGGATATGACCTAGTTTGTACTCTTCCGGAGGTGTAGAAAAATAATGTATAGGAGCTTGGGATGCCTCCGATGAGATGTAATCCTCTTTTCACCATAATAGTAATTTGTTTGGTCTTGTACTAAACCCTGTATGGTGTGTATGACGATGGAATAAAGAAGCAGTTTCTGTATTTACCATGTCATACGGATGATCATCTTGCATTTCGAGTTATACCTTACATTTTATATCCTATGTCGGAATTTTATCATCCTGACTAAATCATTGTCTTGTTTACCTAGGATGGTCAACACGCGCACTAACCCTGCTCCTCAAGAGCAGGCCGAAGGCAGTGAAGTCAGGGATGCAAATCTGCCTCATCCTCCTTCCCTAGCCGAGGTTATGATGGAAGCTGAGAGAAACAAGCGGGAGACCAACCGTTTGTTGGAGCGTATTGAACAGAACACAGCACACCATCAGAGGACTAACGTGGTGTCACTCAGTGATTTTATCAAATTACATCCACCCACGTTCCACCACTCCGTCGAGCCTCTCGACGCTGATGACTGGCTTCGCAGTATCTCTCACAAACTGCGTTCCGCGCTGGTAGCGGAGGCTGACAAGGTCACCTTTGCTGCATATCATCTTGAAGGCCCCGCCAGTCTATGGTGGGAGAATTATGGAGCTATGCGCCCGGCGGGCCATGTCACTACTTGGGCTGAATTCAGTGAGGTTCTCCGTGAACATCACATTCCGGAGGGTCTCATGGACCGTAAACGTGAGGAATTTTGCAGTTTCACCCAAGGCCGACTTTCTGTGGATGCTTACAGCAGGGAGTTTGGTAACCTCGCACGATATGCAACCGAGGAAGTTTCTACTGACGCCAAGAAGCAAGCAAGGTTCCGTAAGGGACTTAGTCCTGAGCTTCGCCGCGACCTCCGTCTGCATGAGTGCACATCTTTTCAGAAACTTGTCAACAAAGCCATCAGTGCTGAAACTGGTCAGACTGACTATGACGCAACACACAAGCATGGCCGTGACATGGGTTCCTCATCCGGTGCTGGTCCTCAGAAGCGCCGCGTGTGGGTACCCAACACCGCCCTGCCACCCAGGTTCACACCGAGGCCATCTTTCCAGGCGCCTCGCCCTGTTCAACAGTCTGCTCCAGCCAAGCCCTATGGGGGTCCAACTAACAATGCTCCTCCACGTACCAGTTCCGTGACTTGTTTCAAGTGTGGGGAATCTGGCCACTATATGTGTGAATGTCCCCAGACCAACCCCAACCAGTCTGCTAAAGCTGTTGGCCGTGGCAAGCCGACAGGAAAAGTATTCCACGCCAAGCCGGTCACCGCCTCACGTGGCCATGTCAACTGTATCTCTGCCGAAGAAGCTCAAGAGGATCCCAACGTTGTTCTCGGTACGCTTCTTGTTAATTGCCACCCGGCATCTGTTCTTTTCGATACAGGAGCCTCTCATTCTTTTATATCTGAAAATTATGCTCGTTTGCATAACGTCGCATTCGGTGATATGCCAACCTCTATGGTAATTCAAACTCCGGGATCCAAATGGCAAACTTCTAGAGTAAGCCATGGAAATGAAATCCAAGTCGACAGACTTGTTTTCCTCGCGTCCTTGATAGCCCTTAAATCTTCAGATATTAATATCATTCTGGGTATGGACTGGATGTCAGCTCATCATGCCCAAATTGATTGCTTCTCTAGGACTGTTCAACTCACCCATCCTTCGGGGAAGATAGTCAATGTCTTGACCCGAATAGCCAAGCGACAATTATATTCTCTTAACGCTAGCCCTTTGCCAGACCTTGAGGACATTCCGATAGTCCGTGACTTCCCGGATGTCTTCCCAGAGGAATTGCCAGGTATTCCACCTGACAGGGATGTTGAGTTCGTAATAGACCTCATTCCAGGAACCGTTCCGATTGCTAGAAGACCCTATAAGATGGCACCACTAGAACTAGCCGAGCTTAAGAAACAACTCGATGAGTCCTTGAAAAAGGGTTTCATCCGACCTAGCTCATCCCCGTGGGCTTGCCCCGTCCTATTCGTCAAGAAGAAGGATGGTACGGACCGGATGGTTGTAGATTACCGACCTGTCAATTTGGTCACAATCAAGAACAAATATCCGCTTCCCAGGATCAACGACCTGTATGATCAGCTCGCTGGATCCTCAGTCTTCTCCAAGATGGATTTGAGGTTGGGCTACCAGCAAATCAAAATCAGAAACGGGGACATTCCTAAAACGGCCTTTGTTACTCGTTATGGCCAATACGAGTACACCGTCATGTCCTTCGGATTAACCAACGCTCCAGCCACCTTTTCTCGGTTAATGAACTCAATCTTCATGGAGTATTTGGATAAATTCGTCGTAGTTTATCTCGATGATATACTCATCTACTCCAAGAACGAGGAAGAACATGCCAAACATTTAAGGCTAGTGTTGAAGAAACTTCGAGAGCATCGCCTTTATGCCAAATTTTCTAAATGTGAATTCTGGTTGTCAGAAGTGACCTATCTGGGTCATGTAATATCTGGTAAAGGTATTGCTGTTAACCCTGAGCGAGTTCAAGCCGTCCTTAATTGGACTCCACCCGAATCGGTCAAGCAAGTTCGGAGTTTTCTGGGCTTAGCGAGCTATTGTCGTCGCTTTGTCGAGAACTTCTCCAAGGTTGCTAAACCTCTAACCGAACTCCTCAAGAAAGATAAGAAGTTCGAGTGGACTCCACAATGTGAGCACAGCTTTCAGGAACTGAAAAGACGCCTGACTTCTACTCCCGTACTGGTACCGCCAGACTTCTCCAAGGACTTTGTTATCTACTGCGACGCCTCGCGACAAGGACTAGGTTGCATTCTCATGCAAGATCGACACGTAATTGCTTACGCTTCACGGCAATTGCACCCACATGAGGAGAATTATCCTACTCATGATCTAGAGCTTGCAGCCGTAGTCTATGCACTTAAGACCTGGCGGCATTACCTCCTCGGTAATCGTTGCGAAATATTCACTGATCACCAAAGTCTGAAGTACATTTTCACCCAACCGGATCTGAATCTCAGGCAAAGACGTTGGGTTGAGTTGATCACAGACTTCGACTTAGGAATAACCTACACCCCAGGGAAAGCCAACGTCATGGCTGATGCGCTAAGTCGTAAATCTTATTGTAACAACCTGATGTTACAACAAAGTCAACCGCTTCTCCATGAGGAATTTCGGAAGCTTAACCTTCACATTGTACCTCAAGGTTTTCTTTCCACCTTGGTAGCAAAACCTACTCTTACGGATCAAATCATCGCTGCCCAAAAGCGAGATAAGGGAATATCTAAAATCAAAGAGAACATTGCTAGCAGAGGTGCTAGTTGTTTCTCCACAAATGATCATGGTGTTGTGTACTTTGAGAACCGTCTAGTGGTTCCCAAGAACCAGCATCTACGGCAGTTGATCCTTAAGGAGGCTCATGAATCTCCTCTCACCATTCATCCCGGTAGTACTAAGATGTATCAGGACCTACGCCAGAGGTTCTGGTGGACTAGAATGAAGAGAGAAATTGCTCAGTATATTGCTAATTGCGACGTCTGTCGTCGTGTAAAAGCAGAGCATCAACGGCCTGCTGGCACCCTTCAACCCTTAGCTATTCCTGAATGGAAATGGGATAAAATTGGTATGGATTTCATTACCGGTTTTCCCAGGACCAAGAGAGGGAATAATGCTATTTTCGTCGTGGTCGATCGTCTTTCCAAAGTAGCCCATTTCTTACCTGTTCGTGAGAGTATAATCGCTAGCCAGCTGGCAGACTTATACATCTCCCGAATAGTGTCCCTCCATGGTGTTCCTTTGGAAATTAACTTGGATCGAGGAAGTATTTTCACCTCTCGATTTTGGGAAAGCTTCCAAAATGCTATGGGAACCCGTCTCTCCTTTAGCACCGCCTTCCACCCTCAGTCGAGTGGTCAAGTGGAACGCGTCAACCAGATTCTAGAAGACATGCTTCGAGCCTCTGTTATCTCATTCGGAATGGACTGGGAGAAGTGTCTTCCATTTGCCGAATTCACTTACAACAACAGCTATCAATCTAGCTTGGGTAAAGCCCCTTTTGAAGTCCTCTATGGACGACGGTGTCGAACACCCCTTAACTGGTCAGAGACCGGGGAAAGACAATTCTTTGGCCCGGATATGATTCAGGAAGCAGAAGAACAAGTTCGCATCGTTCATGAAAAGTTGAAAACAGCCCAATCTCGTCAAAAGAGTCAATATGACCGAAAACATAAGGCTATGACTTTCGAGGTTGACGAGAAGGCTTATCTTCGGGTCACCCCTCTGAAGGGAACCCATCGTTTCGGTATCAAAGGCAAATTGGCTCCTCGTTACATTGGACCTTTTCGCATTCTCGCCAAACGAGGAGAAGTTGCCTACCAGTTGGAACTACCTCCGCACCTCTCCAGAGTCCACGATGTCTTCCACGTTTCTCAACTCAGGCGTTGCTTCTCGGATCCTATCCGTGGAGTGGACTACGAAACGCTTGATCTCCAAGATAATCTTACATATCGAGAGTACCCCATTCGTATCCTCGATCAGGCCGAACGTACCACCCGACGTCATAATATCAAGTTTCTCAAAGTTCAATGGTCGCACCATTCTGAGGATGAAGCAACTTGGGAAAGGGAGGATCGTCTTCGACTCGAGTATCCCGCCTTCTTCCCGGAGGAACCCAAATCTCGGGACGAGATTCTTTTGAGTGGGGGTGAGTTGTCACACCCTAGCTAGTCATGCATCAGAGTGTGTGCATCATGTTTAAAATTCCATTTAATTTGAAATGGGGATTTGTGGAACCCTCAGAATCATTTTGAAAAATGACCCAAATAAAAATTTCTCCAAAAGGGTCCAAGATAATGCTCATGTTGCTCTCTGAAAATATTGGACAGAGATAAAAATCAAACCAATATTTTTAAGAGCTCATAGGTATTTATTTTGGGCATTTGGAATTAATGCATAAATATTTGCATTGGAAATATATTAGTTATATATATATTAATATATGTCCAAAAATTATGCCACCTGTTGGGGAGCTCTGGAATAATATAACTAGCTCCTGCAAAAATTGGCATAAGGTTATAAAATGATTTAATATTTTATTTAAATCAAAACAAATGTCAGAAATTAGAAAACAGAAATAAATAAAAGGGAGAACCTTACCTGGGCTCCTCCCTGTGCAGCCCAGCCAGCTGGCCGGCCCAGCCAGCAGGCGGCCCAGCCCGTCTCCCTCCTCTGTCGTCTTCGTCCTCGACAGAGGGAGGGGAGTGTGCCCGGTGCGCGCGCGCGCCATCGCGCCACGCCACCTCCCTCCCTGCCTGCCTGCCCCTCCCCTCCTCGCCTGGATGGCCTGGAACGACGCCACGCCCTCCCCCTGCTCTCTCTCACTCTCCCTCGGTTCTTCCCCTCCTCCCCCTCGATCTCTCTCTCACGGCCGAACACCACCATCGCCGCCGTTCGCCATAGCAGCCGCCACCGGCCACCCCTCGCTCCTCCGCTGAGCTCAGGAGCTCCGCCGCGACCCCCTCTTCCTCCCCACCAAGCCAAGCCTCTCCGGAAGCCCTGCATCGCCGCCCACATCGCCGTTCCCCTCCTCGACCACCGGAGATCGTCGCCGTCGATTCGAGAGCTACCGGACGTCCCCGAGCCCGCTAACCATCCCTGCAGCTCCGCGGTGAGCCGCTGACCCGATTCCCCCTTGCCCCGTCGTCCCTAGCATCATGTAGTTGCCGTCCCCTTGAGCTCCGAAGCTCGCCGCCGCCGTGCCTCGTCGCCGCCGTGGCTGGAGCCGTTGTAGCTCAAAGCCGAGCACACCATCGTGCTCCACACCTCACCAGGAGCACGTAGCACGCACCAACGCCTCCCCTAGCGCCCTGCATCGCCTAACCCGCCGTTGGCCGAACTCCGGCCGCCGCTCACGAGCTCGCCGTCGTCGGTACCGGCCACCCCAAGCACGGCCACCACCACCATTCAACGCGCGGGAGCAAGGGCTCTCCAACGAGCCCAAGCACGGCCTCGCTCGTGCCCTGTAGCGCGTTTCCGTGTCGCGCCGCCGTCTCGGGCCTCGCCGGCGTCATGTCGCCGGTGGGTTTGACCTGTTTGACCTGGGGTTTGACCCCCCCAGGGTCACTGACGCGTGGGCCCCGTCGGCCAGGTGGTCAGATTAGTGCTAATCACTATTAGTCAACCCCCTGACACTGACCAGTGGGCCCCAGTGCCACTAATTCCTAATTAGGATTAAACTAACCCTGTTTAACCCCCCTGTCACTGACGTGTGGACCCCACACGTCAGGTTTGACCCCAGCCAGCCGCAGTTGACCACTGACGTCATGCTGGCGCAATATATATATTTCTGGATTTAATTTAAATCAGGAAATTCCAGAATATTATTTAAACTTCAAAAATTCATAACTTTTATTCTATAACTCCAAATCAGACAAATTATATATGAAAAATGATCAGAAAAATCCAATCTATCCATCTGTACTATTTTCATGCATGATCAAACAAGTTAAATTGATGTTTTAAGCAGAACAAGGAAAAGCACTTTAAAAGGCCATGTTTGAGTTTGAAATTTGAATCTTCGATTCAAATTTGTTCAAACCCTTCTGGTATTAGTTGCATTAGCCCAACACACTCATATTGCCATGTTTCATGCATGCATCATATTGTTGCACATTGTTTGGTGATGGTTGTGTATCGGTGTCCTTTGCGACAGGTTCTGCCTCCAAGGAGTACCGTGATTACCCTAACGAAGAACCGTATCAGTGCATCGAACCATCAGGCAAGCAACCAACCATTTGATCATATCGATACAATCCCATGTTCTCGCTCCTGCTCTCTTTTACTGCATTAAGACAACGCGTTTCAAACTGCTGCGTGCTACGGTAGTTGAACCCATTTCCTCTGCATGACCTATCATTGCCACAGTAACTAGATGAAACCCACTAGCATGTGTAGGAGTTGATTGAGCCATATGTATGTGTTGTTCCTACCTTGCTATGCCTGCTATGCCTAGAGTCGTGTCAGGTCTGGTTCATCTGGGTGATGGCTAGAGTGAAATGATTATGTCGGTAATGAGACTGGTGTGATGAACACGATTTGGTAAAGGTATCGATGAGAGGCCATGTAGGAGTACATGGTGGGTTGTTTCATTGAAGCCGACCTTAAGCACTGAGATCTGTATGTGTGATTTAAGATACAGCTACTACCATGCATTGGGCCCTGAAATATGACCCCGCTCGACTTCTTATTCACCCTAGCTCTCTGTCCAGGAGTTGCAAGTAGTTTCTGGTGTTTGTAGCCTACTGGAGGCCGTGGACAGCGCTGACCGTAGGGGTGGGCTGTGATGCGGTAGGTACGTGGCACGGTGTACCGAATACCCGTTAGGTATCTCGGGAACCCTGTTCACATCGTTTGGGGCCGTATGGGAAACCTCGGCCGGACTCCCTGCGGATGGAACCTGGATAGGCGATAAACCTGGACTAGAGGCTTAAGTGTTTAGGTAGGTCGTGGTCTACACCCACGTCGGCTTTTGCTTGAAGTCTGCCGAGCACATGTCGTGTGCAGACGCTAAGTGGTGGAAACATGTATGAAGAAGTACACCCCTGCAGGGTTATCATGATCTATTCGAATAGCCGCGTCCGCGGTAAAGGACTACTTGGTTGCCTATACAGTTCATAGACAAGTAAATGGAAACTACTAAAAGCCTCAAGATAAGTGTGAGTGCCGAGGATGGCTCTTCCGTAGGAAGACGGAGGCGGATCCTCGGTAGTGTATTGAATTTGTGAGTAGTGGACTCGTGTGCGCAAAACCATTTCAAGTTGAAGTATCGTAGGATAGTCTAGCCAAGAGTCAAAGCTGGCTTGCTGCAATAACTCCACCAACCCTTCTTGATAATATGCATGTATGTAGGATCTGATGTAAGTCTTGCTGAGTACCTTTGTACTCATGTTGCTATAATTTACATTTTTACAGAAGATGCTGCAACCCCTTCTGATGGGTTCTATGTAGACATTGACATCAACGAGTAGGCTAAAGGCCCAGGTGGTGACCCTGAGCTTGTGAAGGACCACATAGTATAGCTAGGCTTTCCAAGCCTCTTTTATTTTACTAGTTGTCTGTACTCAGACAAGTTACTTCCGCTGCTGGTTTGTATGACTGTATGACTTGAATGTTGGGTCGTGAGACCCGTACCTTTGTGTATGTTATGTATGGCTCCCTGAGCCTTAAATAAAGTACTTGTGTCGTAGAGTCATGTTGTGATGCTTCGTTGTATTTGCACATATCGAGCATATTGTGTGTATGATTGAAATGCTTGGTATGTGTGGGATCTGACTACCTAGTTGTTTATCTTTAGTAGCCTCTCTTATCGGGAAATGTCTCCTAGTGTTACCGCTGAGCCATGGTAGCTTGCTACTGCTCTGGAACACTTAGGCTGGCCGGCATGTGTCCTTCTTCGTTCCTGTGTCTGTCCCTTCGGGGAAATGTCACGCATTGAGTACCGGAGTCCTGTTAGCCCGCTACAGCCCGGTTTACCGGAGTCCTGCTAGCCCAGTGCTACAGCCCGGACCCACTTGCTGATGACCGACACGTTCGAAGCTGGGTCATGGATGCCTGTCCCTGTAAGTCTGTGCCACTTTGGGTTTACGACTAGTCATGTCAGCCCGGGCTCCTTATCATATGGATGCTAGCGACACTATCATATACGTGAGCCAAAAGGCGCAAACGGTCCCGGGCAAAGGTAAGGCGACACCCGTGGGGATACCGTGCGTGAGGCCGCAAAGTGATATGAGGTGTTACCGGCTAGATCGATGTGACATCGAGTCGGGGTCCTGACACAGATTTCCTTATTAGTGGAGTCTGTGTTCGGCTCCGACGCCGATAGGTGTGCGGCCTCCGTGGCGGTATCCATCCACCCGTCCTTGCATGGCACGATCTGCTCTGGATCAAAGTCCTGAGCCCTAGCAGGTGCGATATCCCAAATACTGTCCGACGGCAGATCAAAGTCATGCGTGCGACGATTGTTTGGCGCTCCTGACGTGGGCTCGAATTCGTCGAAGATCAAGTCCCCGTGGATGTCGACAATGTAGCTTAGGTTCCCGAACCTGACCTGGCGGTCAGGGGCGTAGTTGTCGATCTGCTCTACATGGCCAAACGAGTTGGCCCGCAGTACGAAGCCGCCGAACACGAAGATCTGTCCGGGGAGAAATGTCTCACCCAAGACGGCGTTGTTGAAGGTTGGAGAAGCCATCGAGCCTTACAGCAACGACACAGAGGATCTCTCAATGAAAGCACCAATGTCAGTGTCAAAACAGGCGGATCTCGGGTAGGGGGTCCTGAACTGTGCGTCCATGGCTAATGGTAACAGGAGACTGGGGACACGATGTTGACCCAGGTTCAGGCCCTCTCGATGGAGGTAATACCCTATTTCCTGCTTGATTGATCTTGATGATATGAGTATTACAAGAGTTGATCTACCACGAGATCGGAGAGGCTAAACCCTAGAAGTTAGCCTATGGTATGATTGTTGTTCTCCTGTCCTACGGACTAAACCCTCCGGTTTATATAGACACCGGAGGGGGCTAGGGTTACACAGAGTCGGTTACAAAGAAGGAGATCTACATCTGAATCGCCAAGCTTGCCTTCCACGCCAAGGAGAGTCCCATCCGGACACGGGATGAAGTCTTCAATCTTGTATCTTCATAGTCCAACAGTCCGGCCAAAGTATATAGTTCGGATGTTCGGATACCCCCTTATCCAGGACTCCCTCACCCCGGTCGTAGCGCCGCAGTAGTAGAAAAGGAGTGATGAGGGGTCAAATCACAAAGCCCCACCTTTCCCGCATTAAGCTGGACGGACGAAGCAACCATCATTTCACTCTAGGGCGCAAGAGCATAAAGAAAAGAGAAAATCAATGATGTGTGCGGCAGCTACCTAGGGTACCCTAGGGTAGGGGTCTCCACTACAAATCCTTTTTTTGAAAGCGCCTCCACTAGAAATCGGCTTCTCCCTCGTCCTCTTGAAGAAAACCGATGATGCGTGCGGCGGTAGGGTTTGTAGGAGTACTACGGCGTGTGAGGCCACATCATAGTAAACGGGAGAGGGATTGAGTTCGAGTTGACACCTTAAATATGTGTGGGCTGCTTGGTTTTACGTGAATGAGGCAGTATTTTGGGTTCGGGGACCAGTGGAGATATATGTATAAAAAATTGTGGACGTAGGTTCGACCAAAAGGCAATGATGCATGAGCCTTGCATTTTGATATAACCGCGGCCGCGTGAAATTTTCTACTCTACACAAAACTAGTAAGGTACACATGCATTGAATGCATGAGATTTGGAAACCAAATTATGAATAAATACAAACTATAGCATGTAAAGCTTTGAGTCATATATGCATGATGTAGATGTTCGTTTAGTTCTTATAGTTCATCTCATTCAAAATCAATTAGTTTTATAAAAATGTTAAGATTCATGGGGTTGTGCATTGTAAATCATAAAGTAAAAAACAAATAATGGCAATTCATTTGGAATTTTTTTGGCAATTATGATACGAAAGATTCTAGAACAAAGGAGAAGTGCTTGTGTTTTGAGGTTTGTGCATTATGCTTAAGTTCAAACATGGAGTCTTCTAAATTGTACATGTGGCAGAATCTTGTGGAATGTTGATGATATCCAACGGCCAGTAGTGCTCGGATTTGCCATCTCTGCGCTGCCGGATTAGCTTCATCCAATGACCATCTTTCAAAGTTATTCGCACACTATATAGTTCTTGTGCCATAGTTGCATGTCTTGGAAAAAAGCTACTAGTGGGTTGTACTAGCTATTTAGGAATAGAAGATGTATAAATGGAAGTTGTAGGGAAAGAGATGACATGGAGTATCTCAATTCCTACGAGTAGGGATTGGAAAAGAGATGTCATTTGGTTCACATCATAGGAACTTTTCTATTGAAACTAGAGATGACATGTATCTCAATTCCTATGAGGAGGGATTAGAAAAGAGATGTCATTTGGTTCATATCATAGGAACTTTTCTATTGAATATACGCTAATGTTTATTTTCCTTTGAAATTATGGGAGTATAGGAATCCATTCTATGAACCAAGTGGCTCTAAAGCTATAAAAATAATATCATGTTTTATTTCCTTTGAAGTGTGGACTATATGAATCTATTCCTTTGAACCAATTGGCTAAAGGAAAAAATCCTATAAAAATCATATCATATAGAGTTCGTATGATATTCCTCAACAGCAAAGGATGGTTGAAATTGCTGCAGGTGATATGATGGTCCTTCTTTGTAGTCTCCTCCCCGATCTTTATAGTTACCTCTCGAAGATGAATGAAATGATATATACTGGGTATTCTATATGCGCAATTTGGTACACGAAAACTCGGTAAAAGTTTGTGAGGTCCGAATTTTCAATAAAGCTATATGCACTACATTTTGGAATGGAGGGAGCATACGGCAGTTGCTAACACTCACGTGGAAGATTTGTGTGTAGGAGGAGTGGCTGTTCTGTTAAATGACATGGCAAAACTGACACTGTCGGATGCCGATCTAACGGTTCTTATGGCGTTCATCAGGAAAAGGCTTATGGAGAACGTTTGTCGGATAATGATTTACGGACACATGCATTGCATTGTATGTGCCCCCTCTCTCTCATGCACACACGCACCCTCATGAGTCACGACTCTCCCGAGTCCTCTCGCACCACCATCTATCTACAGGTAGACGTCACACACATATGTGCTCTTCACACCCTACCCTCAGAACTTCTAAAAAACAAAAGATGTCACACACATTTTATTTTAGCTCACACATCACACACTTATACTATTACTCTTGTGGTGAACGTTCTTTGGGAAAGTATATTGTACTCTCACAAAGAGAAGCGGTGCACGCACGCACTAGTTCTCTCACACCCACTCGCGGGTACACATAGGAGCGCATTTTCTTGAAGCTGGTACAACAAAATCACTCCACTATATATATAAGCAGGAGCCTTAGAGCTTGCTTTACTAGGGTTCCTCTATTTCACTCTTTCATGCTCTCCAGATCTAAGCAAGACATAGGTGGCCACACTCTCTCTCTGCTCACGGCGGGTCACAAATCCGGCCGGACAACCTCGACCGGGGCAGGGGTGTAGGTGCATCATTCATGGTGTCGTTGGCGGCGAGGGAGGAGACCAACGGCTGCCCGCACGTCCTGATCGGCGGTCGGGCCGTTCTCACTAAGAGAGCACCGGCTCGGGAGGGCCTCTGACCCCTTCTTCCTCCCTATGGTATTGTGGCCAAGATGCGGCCTCCCTACGCCATCTTTGCCACATGCCGACGACCGTCAGGTATATATTCCTTCGAAACCTACCTTGCTCTACTGCCCTAGCTCCCCACTTGGCTTCCTGTGGATCTTTTTCTACTTCCGTCCGCTATTCCAAAGCCACCTAGACTTTTACTATTATTAGAGGTAAAGCTAGTTCATATAGTCGACTCTAAGAGTTGGTTCAAACAGGGAAGAATGTGGGAAAGCTGTAGCATGAATCTAAGACTTGGTTCTAAGAGGAAACGTGGGAAAGTAGTAGATACTGGCTACCCAACCGGTCTCTTGGTTGAATAGGCGAAGAAAGCATGGTGGATGGCAAAGGGTGGGGAGAAGTGGAACCATCTCTTGGTTGAAAAAGGAAAGAAAGTGACGGGTGTTGGGGGACAACACAAATGAGAATGAGCAGGTCTAGATTTCCTGTGCTCACATAGGAAAATGTCGCCGAGGAGATAAAAATGGGACATATGCAAACGTGCTGCCTGAGTGTTTGCCGCTCTTGGCAACCACATCTGCCTCACCACTTTATGCCCCTGCTGTCCCTACGTCCATATCGCTACCGTTAATGTAAAATCACATGAAGCATTAAGCAATGCCACCTAATGTCACTATAAGTAATGGTCTAGTACCGTCAATAAATTGAAGCAATGCCACCACCATTTTATGAAGTGCTTTTGTCTTGCTTTATTTCCCATGAATTGTGTTTTTGCAGTTACACTTAAATGTCACACCGCTAACATTGCTTCATCCCAATGGAACTGCACAAATTTGATTGCACATTTACTGACCATGTGCTACTCTCATGACAGTAATACTAATGCTATTGTTCTGCATGTTAATCTAGTGGCAGTGTTGATGTGATGTGATGCTACTTACTTAAGGGCACTTTCATACTGTCAATCTAGTGCCAATTATAACACAATAGATGTTGCTGTTAATCATACGCCACTACAAATATCTGTCACTGTTTAAATAACTGTAGTTTGTATTTGCGCAAATAGGGATGTCTGTCTCCATATCGTTTCTTGTCTACGCAATCAAAAGTACACACCTCAGTTTTAGTACAACTGCACAAAATGAGATGGCTATTCCTAGCTATCGTCCTCTTACCACCAGTGTTCCAGGTATTCCTACATTGGTAGTAACTAGGTAGAATGACCAACGCAATATAAAAGAAGTTGATTTGTATGTTTTACTTGCTGATTGCAGTGAAGGGACGAGCGAAAACAACTGCATCCTAGTCCGGAATACACTTTCTACCAGTTCATCCATGGACCAAGGACTAGTTGGCACGGCTGCACGACAGTTTTTTGGACAGGTGCGCGGACAAGAGGCATTGTGGTCTGCTTATTTATGCAAATAGTGGTGCTTAAATTTAGTGGAATGCACACAGCTGGTCAGCACACTTCATGGTTCAGTTCAGCATTCCAACTGAGACCACAATCATAATTGGTTATTCTGGAATGAGAGAACCTAACCCTGGATGGTGGCAACAATAAAAAACCAGAGTGAACTCCAGGAAATTTAAGCCTGCCGAGAGGCCCTTTGCTCAGAGAAGCCTTGCTTGTTTTTTCCTGATTTGTAAACCTTCTCACAACTTTGTCTTTTGTGTGAACTAGTATACGTATGTTATGTTCTATGAATTATTGAGATGTATAAAATTGCTTAACTTATGCTTTTCAAGTTTTTTATGAAGCCGAGTTTAATGTGAGTGGTCCACATGAATGCTGGACTAGTGTGTGAACGTTTGGAATTTACATTGTGGCCTCAGTTAACTGCATGAACCACTGTAACAAGATACATAGTTGCTTATATGTCAGACAGCAGATTGTTGATTGTTAGTTGGTCGATAGCCTAGTGTTGAAGCAAGCTGAGCCAATGTGCCGTGTTTTGCACAACTGCTTAGAAGTGGGTTAGCACCAACAATGTTTACAAGTACTTATGTATACGTCGGCGCACAGTTCTCGAACGAGTACTCTATTTCATCAAACACACACTGCTCGTATGATAAACCGTGACAACTTATGTATTACCATGCCATATTCATGAAAAAACTAGTGAGGATGCATGTGTTTCGGCAACAACTACGATGGTTCTCACATGATTCACGGGCACACAAAACTAGTAGCAGTTCCCATAGTCGGATTCAAACAGAGTACTAGCCCAGAGGGCTCGATAACAGGCAAGGTTCAGATAATTAGACACAATCCAAACTACTGTTGGGGAACACTGCAGAAAATAATTTTTTTTCTATGCTTCACCAAGATCAATCTATGGAGTCATCTAGCAACGAGAGAGAGGAGTGCATCTACATATCCTTGTAGATCGCGAGCGGAAGCGTTCAAGTGAACGAGGTTGAGGGAGTCGTACTCGTCGTGATCCAAGTCACCGAAGATCCTAGTGCCGAACGGATGGCACCTCCGCGTTCAACACACGTACGGTTGGGGAAGACGTCTCCTCCTTCTTGATCCAGCAAGGGGGAAGGAGAGGTTTATGGAGATCCAGTAGCACGACGACGTGGTGGTGGAAGTAGCGGCGATCTCGGCAGGGCATCGCCAAGCTCAGCGAGAGGGAGAGGTGTTACGGGGGGAGAGGGAGGCGCTAGGGACTAGGGTGCGCAGCCCTCCGTCCCCCCTCTTTATATAGGGGCCCTAGGGGGGGCACCGTCCCCCTAGAGATCCAATCTCAAGGGGGGGGTCAAGGGGGGGAACTTGCCCCCCAAGTCAAGTGGGGCGCCCCCACCCCTAAGGTTTCCAACCCTAGGCGCAGGGGGAGGCCCAAGGGGGGCGCACCAGCCCACCAAGGGCTGGTTCCCTTCCCACTTCAGCCCATGTGGCCCTCCGGGATAGGTGGCCCCACCCGGTGGACCCCCGGGACCCTTCCGGTGGTCCCGGTACAATACCGGTGACCCCCGAAACTTTCCCGGTGGCCGAAACTGGACTTCCTATATACAATTCTTCACCTCAGGACCATTCTGGAACTCCTAGTGACGTCTGTGATCTCATCCGGGACTTCGAACAACTTTCGGGTTACTGCATACTAATATCTCTACAACCCTAGCGTCACCGAACGTTAAGTGTGTAGACCCTACGGGTTCGGGAATCACGTAGACATGACCTAGACAGTTCTCCGGCCAATAACCAACAGCGGGATCTAGATACCCATGTTGGATCCCACATGTTCCACGATGATCTCATTGAATGAACCATGATGTCGAGGATTCAAGTAATCCCGTATACAATTCCCTTTGTCAATCGGTACGTTACTTGCCCGAGATTCGATCGTCGGTGTCCCAATACCTTGTTCAATCTCGTTACCGACAAGTCACTTTACTCGTACCGTAATGCATGATCCCATGACCAACCACTTGGTCACATTGAGCTCATTATGATGATGCATTACCGAGTGGGCCCCGAGATACCTCTCCATCATACAGATATACAAATCCCAGTCTCGATCCATGTCAACCCAACATATACTTTCGGGGATACCTGTAGTATACCTTTATAGTCACCCAGTTACGTTGTGACGTTTGGTACACCCAAAGCACTCCTACGGTATCCGGGAGTTACAAGATCTCATGGTCTAAGGAAATGATACTTGACATTAGAAAAGCTCTAGCAAACGAACTACACGATCTTGTGCTATGCTTAGGATTGGGTCTTGTCCATCACATCATTCTCCTAATGATGTGATCCCATTATCAATGTCCATAGTCAGGAAACCATGACTATCTGTTGATCAACGAGCTAGTCAACTAGAGGCTCACTAGGGACATGTTGTGGTCTATGCATTCACACATGTATTACGGTTTCTGGATAACACAATTATAGCATGAATAATAGACAATTATCATGAACAAGGAAATATAATAATAATCATTTTATTATTGCCTCTAGGGCATATTTCCAACAGTCTCCCACTTGCACTAGAGTCAATAATCTAGTTACATCGTGATGAATCGAACACCCATAGAGTTTTGGTGTTGATCATGTTTTGCTCGCGGAAGAGGTTTAGTCAATGGATCTGCGACATTCAGATCCGTATGCACTTTGCAAATATCTATGTCTCCATCTTGAACATTTTCATGAATGGAGTTGAAGCAACGCTTGATGTGCCTGGTCTTCTTGTGAAACCTGGGCTCCTTGGCAAGGGCAATAGCTCCAGTGTTGTCACAGAAGAGAGTGATCGGCCCCGACGCATTGGGTATGACTCCTAGGTCGGTGATGAACTCCTTCATCCATATTGCTTCATGTGCTGCCTCCGAGGCTGCCATGTACTCCGCTTCACATGTAGATCCCGCCACGACGCTTTGCTTGCAACTGCACTAGCTTACTGCCCCACCATTCAAAATATACACGTATCCGGTTTGTGACTTAGAGTCATCCAGGTCTGTGTCGAAGCTAGCGTCGACGTAACCCTTTACGCCGAGCTCTTCGTCACCTCCATAAACGAGAAACATATCCTTAGTCCTTTTCAGGTACTTTAGGATATTCTTGACCGCTGTCCAGTGTTCCATGCTGGGATTACTTTGGTACCTTCCTACCAAACTTATGGCAAGGTTTACATCAGGTCTGGTACACAACATGGCATACATAATAGACCCTATAGCCGAGGCATAGGGGATGACACTCATATTTTCTCTATCTTCTGCCGTGGTCGGGTATTGAGCCGAGCTCAATTTCACACCTTGCAACACAGGCAAGAACCCCTTCTTTGACTGATCCATATTGAACTTCTTCAATATCTTATCAAGGTATGTGCTTTGTGAAAGACCTATGAGGCGTCTCGATCTATCTTTATAGATCTTGATGCCTAATATGTAAGCAGCTTCTCCAAGGTCCTTCATTAAAAAACACTTATTCAAGTAGGCCTTAATGCTGTCCAAAAGTTCTATATCATTTCCCATCAAAAGTATGTCATCTACATATAATATGAGAAATGCTACAGAGCTCCCACTCACTTTCTTGTAAACGCAGGCTTCTCCATAAGTCTGCATAAACCCAAACGCTTTGATCATCTCATCAAAGCGAATGTTCCAACTCCGAGATGCTTGCACCAGCCCATAAATGGATCGCTGGAGCTTGCATACCTTGTTAGCATTCTTAGGATCGACAAAACCTTCCGGCTGCATCATATACAGTTCTTCCTTAAGATAGCCATTAAGGAATGCCGTTTTGACGTCCATTTGCCATATCTCATAATCATAGTATGCGGCAATTGCTAACATGATTCATACGGACTTCAACTTCGCTACGGGAGAGAAGGTCTCATCATAGTAAACCCCTTGAACTTGCCGATAACGCTTAGCGACAAGTCGAGCTTTATAGATGGTAACATTACCATCCGCGTCTGCGTTCTTCTTAAAGATCCATTTGTTTTCTATTGCTCGCCGATCATTGGGCAAGTCTGTCAAAGTCCATACTTTGTTTTCATACATGGATCCTATCTCGGATTGCATGGCTTATAGCCATTTGTTGGAATCTGGGCCCGCCATCGCTTCTTCATAGTTTGAAGGTTCACCGTTGTCTAACAACATGATTTTGCAGGACAGGGTTGCCATACCATTCTGGTGTAGAACGTGTCCTTGTGGACCTACGAAGTTCAATAGCAACTTGATCCGAAGTACCTTGATCATCATCATTAACTTCCTCTCCAGTCAGTAAAGGCACCACAGGAACATCTTCCTGAGCTATGCTACTTTCTGGTTCAAGAGGCAGTACTTCATCGAGTTCTACTTTCCTCCCACTTATTTCTTTCGAGAGAAACTCTTTCTCCAGAAAGGACCCGTTCTTGGCAACAAAGATCTTGCCTTCGGATCTAAGGTAGAAGGTATACCCAATGGTTTCCTTAGGGTATCCTATGAAGACGCATTTTTCCGACTTGGGTTCGAGCTTTTCAGGTTGAAGTTTCTTGACATAAGCATCGCATCCCCAAACTTTTAGAAACGACAGCTTAGGTTTCTTCCCAAACCATATTTCATACGGTGTCGTCTCAACGGATTTAGACGGTGCCCTATTTAAAGTGAATGTAGCTGTCTCTAGAGCGTATCCCCAAAATGATAGCGGTAAATCGGTGAGTGACATCATAGATCACACCATAACTAATAGAGTGCGATTACGATGTTCGGACACACCGTTACGCTGAGGTGTTCCAGGCGGCGTGAGTTGTGAAATGATTCCACATTTCCTTAAGTGCGTACCAAATTCGTGACTTAAATATTCTCCTCCATGATCTGATCGTAAGAACTTTATTTTTCGGTCACATTGATTTTCTACCTCATTCTGAAATTCCTTGAACTTTTCAAAGGTCTCAGACTTGTGCTTCATCAAGTAAACATACCCATATCTACTCAAGTCATCAGTGAGGGTGAGAACATAATGATATCCACCGCGAGCCTGAACGCTCATTGGACCGCACACATCAGTATGTATAATTTCCAATAAGTTGGTTGCTCACTCCATTGTTCCCGAGAACGGAGTCTTGGTCATTTTACCCATGAGGCATGGTTCGCACGTGTCAAATGATTCAAAATCAAGAGACTCCAAAAGTCCATCTGTATGGAGCTTGTTCATGCGTTTGACACCAATGTGACCAAGGCGGCAGTGCCACAGATATGTGGGACTATCATTATCAATCTTACATCTTTTGGTATTCACACTATGAATATGTGTAACATCACGTTCGAGATTCATTAAGAATTAACAGCGGGGCATGATCATAAAACATATCTCTCATATAAATAGAACAACCATTATTCTCGGATTTAAATGAGTAGCCATCTCGTATTAAACGAGATCCAGATACAATGTTAATGCTCAAAGCTGGCACTAAATAACAATTATTGAGGTTTAAAACTAATCCCGTAGGTAAATGTAGAGGTAGCGTGCCGACGGCGATCACATTGACCTTGGAACTATTCCCGAAGCGCATCGTCACCTCGTCCTTCGCCAGTCTCAATTTATTCTGCAGCTCCTGTTTTGAGTTACAAATATGAGAAACCGCACCGGTATCAAATACCCAGGAGCTACTACGAGTACTGGTAAGGTACACATCAATTACATGTATACCACATATACCTTTAGTGTTGCCGGCCTTCTTGTCTGCTAAGTACTTGGGGCAGTTCTGCTTCCAGTGTCCGCTTCCCTTGCAATAAAAGCACTCAGTCTCAGGTTTGGGTCCATGCTTTGGCTTCTTCCCAACAACTGGCTTACTGGGCGTGGCAACTCCCTTGCCGTCCTTCTTGAAGTTCTTTTTACCCTTGCATTTCTTGGAACTAGTGGTTTTATTGACCATCAATACTTGATGTTCCTTTTTGATTTCCACCTCCGCTGATTTCAGCATTGAAAATACTTCAGGAATAGTTTTCACCATCCCCTGCATATTGTAGTTCATCACAAAGCTCTTTTAGCTAGGTGGGCGCGACTGAAGGATTCTGTCAATGACCGCCTCGTCCGGGAGGTTAATGTCCAGCTGGGACAAGCGGTTGTGCAACCCAGACATTTTGAGTATGTGCTCACTGACAAAACTATTTTCCTCCATCATACAACTATAGAATTTGTCGGAGACTTCATATCTCTCGACCCAGGCATGAGCTTGGAAAACCATTTTCAGCTCTTTGAACCTCTCATATGCTCCGTGTTGCTCAAAATGCTTTTGGAGCCCCGGTTTTAAGCTGTAAAGCATGCCTCGCTGAACGAGGGAGTAGTCATCAACACGCTACTGCCAGGCATTCATAACGTCTTGAGTTGCGGGGAAGACGGGTGCTTCACCTAGCGGTGCATCTAGGACATATGCTCTTTTGGCAGCTATGAGGATGATCCTCAAGTTCCGGACCCAGTCCGTGTAGTTTCTGCCATCGTCTTTCAGCTTGGTTTTCTCTAGGAACGCGTTGAAGTTGAGGGCAACATTAGCGTGGGCCATTTAATCTACAAGACATATTGCAAAAGTTTTTAGACTAAGTTCATGATTTAAGTTCATCTAATCAAATTATTTAATGAACTCCCACTCAGATAGACATCCCTCTAGTCATCTAAGTGATCCATGATCCGAGTCAACTAGACCGTGTCCAATCATCACGTGAGACGGACTAGTCATCATCGGTGCACATCTTCATGTTGATCGTATCTTCTATACGACTCATGTTCGAACTTTCGGTCTCTTGTGTTCCGAGGCCATGTCTGTACATGCTAGGCTCGTCAAGTCAACCTAAATGTTTTGCATGTGTAAATCTGTCTTACACCCATTGTATGTGGATGTTAGAATCTATCACACCCGATCATCACGTGGTGCTTCGAAACAACGAACTTTCGCAACGGTGCACAGTTAGGGGGAACACTTTCTTGAAATTATTATCAGGGATCATCTTATTTACTACCATCGTTCTAAGCAAATAAGATGCAAAAACAAGATAAACATCACATGCAATCAAATGCTAACATGATATGGCCAATATCATATTGCTCCTTTGATCTCCATCTTCGGGCGCCATGATCATCTTCGTCACCGGCATGACACCATGATCTCCATCATCATGATCTCCATCATCGTGTCTCCATGAAGTTGTCTATTACTTCTACTACTATGGCTAACGTTTTAGCAATAAAGTAAAGTAATTACATGGCGTTTATTCAATGACACACAGGTCATACAATAATTAAGACAACTCCTATCGCTCCTGCTGGTTGTCATACTCATCGACATCCAAGTCGTGATTCCTATTACAAGAACATGATCAATCTCATACATCACATATATATAATTCATCGCATCCTTTTGGCCATATCACATCACAAGGCATATGCTACAAAAACAAGTTAGACGTCCTCTAATTGTTGTTGCATGTTTTATGTGGCTGCAATAGGGTTCTAGCAAGAACATTTCTTACCTACGTCAAAGCCACAACGTGATATGCCAATTTCTATTTACCCTTCATAAGGACCCTTTTCATCGAATCCGATCCGACTAAAGTGGGAGAGATAGACACCCGCTAGCCACCTTATGCAACTAGTGCATGTCAGTCGGTGGAACCTGTCTCACATAAGCATACATGTAAGGTCAGTACGGGCCGCTTCATCCCACAATGCCGCCGAAACAAGATAAGACTAGTAGTGGCAAGTAAATTGACAAAATCTACTCCCACAACAAATTTGTGTTCTACTCGTGCATAGAAACTACACATAGACCTAGTTCATGATGCCACAGTTGGGGAACGTCGCAGAAAAAAAAATTCTACGCTTCACCAAGATCAATCTATGGAGTCATCTAGCAACGAAAGAGAGGAGTGCATCTACATACCCTTGTAGATCACGACCGGAAGCGTTCAAGTGAACGGGGTTGAGGGAGTCGTACTCATCATGATCCAAATCACCGAAGATCCTAGTGCCGAACGGACGGCACCTCCTCGTTCAACACACGTACGGTTGGGTAAGACGTCTCCTCCTTCTTGATCCAGCCAGGGGGAAGGAGAGGTTGATGGAGATCCAGCAGCACAACGACGTGGTGGTGGAAGTATCGGCGATCTCGGCAGGGCTTTGCCAAGCTCAACGAGAGGGAGAGGTGTTACGGGGGGAGAGGGAGGCGCCAGGGACTAGGGTGCGCAGCCCTCCCTCCCCCCTCTTTATATAGGGGCCCTAGTGTAATGCCCCGAGCCGACGCTCCAGATGACTTCCAGCTACTCCGTGTTTCGTCGTGTGATTTGTTTTGTTTGTTGCATCATTTGCATTGCATCATGCCATCATGTCATTTAATTTTAAAAAACTCATCTAAATTAAATTGTATGGATCTTCGATTCATTTAAATCTAGGGAAGGGTGACTTCTCTTTATACCATATCCTCCCAATATTAGGGAGCTATAATAAATATTCCATTAGCTTGGGATTAACCGTAACACACTTGCAAAATCCCCATGCCCAAACTCTCCTCCTAGCCTTTCTTTTCTTCTCCTTTTTTTTCTGCTAAGAGACTAGAGAGAGAGAGAGAGAGAGAGAGAGAGAGATGCACCCAACCCACCAGGCGGCCCGAGCCCCGCAGCCAGGCCGACCTGCTTCCCCGCGGCCCATTTGCCCCTCCAAGGCCCAGTCGGCCCCTGCCTATCTAACCCCAGCCAGCCTCCCCGATCCCCTTGACCCCCTCGATCCCCATCTCCTTCCCCCAGCGCCGCCATGCCTCCCGCTCGATCCCCTCGCTCGCTGGCCTCCTCTCGATCCACCCCCTCTTCCTCTCCTCCCTCGTGCCGCCAGAGGAGCCCCTCTCCTCGATCTTCCCCTTCCCCTCCTGTGCGTCTCCACCTCGCCCTTCCTTCTCCCCCGCGTCGCCATCGCCTCCCTCCGCCGCTTCGCCACCACGCCATATGAGCTGCTGCTCCGCTCCACCACCCTGCATCGTTGCCTCCCTCCGCCTCGAGTGGCTCCCTGCCGTGCCGGCCACTTCGCCCCTCGCCGCAGTGAACCGACCCAGCGGGCCGGTCGCTGGAGCGAGCCGCTGGACCCCGTTGCCTCCCGCGTCTCCTAGTCGCACACCGACGACCATCAGGAGCTCCGCCGTGCCTCGAGCTCCCCCGTCTCGCCTCGAACCTTGCGCTGCTCCGCCCTCGGCCTCCCGCGGTTGCCTCCTGCCGGCCATCCCCATGACCAGAGCCATGTCCCGCTTCGCCCGTTGACCGCGTCTTCCTCGTCCACATGGGTCACAACCAGTTCCATGAGCACCACATTTCTTTGCTGCCTTCGTGCACCTCTGGCTGCTTCCCGCTGCACCACCGGCCTGTTGACTCCCTCATGGTCCGCCAAGACTTGTTGCCGTCGCTGTGACCCCCCACAAGACATTTCAGGGACACGCCAAGTACATCTATGGACGCACCGGACATCTACGAAACGTGTACGACTACGTGGGCTCAAAAGTACCCTTCGGATGCGCCAAGTTCGACTACATGGACCGTCAAGTTCCTCTACCGACAACTCGAACGTCTACGAATCGTGTACCACTACTTCCACTACCTTCGCGAGAATGACTACTTCCACTACGGCCCGTGTACCACTACTTCCTTCGTCGAACTCGACCCACTCCGAAATGCATGCTTCGAAGGTATAACCGCCGAGACGATGACCCGTGGACGAATGTATGTTGTATGAGATGAACCGTATGTTTGCACCGTGCCCATTTGCTTCGTGCACATTCCTCCTTGTTTGCCATGCCGCCATCCCGCGGGAACCCGAAATTCGGGATCACCCCACCATCCTTGCATGACACGCTCACGCCCATTTCCTTTTGCACCGGTATCTCCGTGAGCTACCGGAACCGATGTGTTGCCGTGGCATCATTTTCGGTTTCGTTGCTGTGGCACCTGTTTCGTTCCGCCATGGTACCAAATGCTTCATAACATGCTCATGTCAACATTTTCATAAAAATTGCATATAACTTGTATATGTCATCCGCATCATGATAACAACATTTAAAATGTTTAAAGTTGTTGTTGCATTAAATTGCTAAATAACATGGGGATTTTTCGGAATTGTTGTTGGTGTTTCCGGCCTCATTTAAACTTGCCTAAATAGGTAGTTTAATTATGCTTCACCCCTTGCCATGTTTAATAACATGTAATATTGTTGTGTTACTAAATGAGAGCGAACTAAATAACTTGAATGTGGTGTTTTGCCAATATGCAACTCGTTGCATATTGATCTCCACTCAACAACTCCGTTTATACCTTCTTCTAAAGATGCTTTCAATTTCATTTGTGGCACAAATTGTCATTTTCTTCTCCGTTCTTTTTATTCAACTCTTTCAATTCTTTCCGGAGGTTTTGTGTCATGTCTTCATCAAGTATCATTCCATCCTCTCAAGCTTGTGTCCTATTCCTTCCATTTCCAGCCGGAGTGCTACTTAAATCCTTTCAGTCTTATTCGTTTCTTATCTCGTTCTAACCGGAGTGGTTTCATAGTCTATCTGATTCCGTGAGCTTTCGATTCTCGTCATTCTCGTTGTTCCTCTCTTCTTCTCGAGTGCTCACGATTCTTTGCTTCTTCTCTTGAGTTCTTGTTTCACCTCATCCCTTTTCCCTTCTGTCTCGGTCCTAAGATCTCGGGACGAGATCTCTTGTTAGTGGAGGAGAGTTGTAACGCCCCGAGACCGATGCTCCAGAAGACTTCCAGCTACTCCGAGTTTCGTCGTGTGATTTGTTTTGTTTGTTACATCATTTGCATTGCATCATGCCATCCTGTCATTTAATTTTAAAAACTCATCTAAATTAAATTGTATGGATCTTCGATTCATTTAAATCTAGGGAAGGGTGACTTCTCTTTATAACATATCCTCCCAATATTAGGGAGCTATAATAAATATTCCATTAGCTTGGGATTAACCGTAACACATTTGCAAAATCCCCATGCCCAAACTCTCCTCCTAGCCTTTCTCTTCTTCTCCTTTTTTTCCGCTAAGAGACTAGAGAGAGAGAGAGAGAGAGAGAGAGAGAGAGATGCACCCAACCCACCAGGCGGCCCGAGCCCTGCAGCCAGGCCTCCCCGATCGCCTTGACCCCCTCGATCCCCATTTCCTTCCCGTAGCGCCGCCATCCCTCCCGCTCGATCCCCTCGCTCGCTGGCCTCCTCTCGATTCACCCCCTCTTCCTCTCCTCCCTCGCGCCGCCAGAGGAGCCCCTCTCCTCGATCTTCCCGTTCCCCTCCTGTGCGCCTCCACCTCGCCCTTCCTTCTCCCCCGCGTTGCCATCGCCTCCCTCCGCCGCTTCTCCACCATGCCATATGAGCTGCTGCTCCGCTCCACCACCCTGCATCATTGCCTTCCTCCGCCTCGAGTGGCTCCCTACCGCGCCGGCCACTTCACCCCTCGCCGTTATGACGCGACCCAGCAGGCCGGTCGCTGGAGTGACCCACTGGACCCCGTTGCCTCCCGCGTCTCCTCATCGCACATCGACGACCATCAGGAGCTCCGCCGTGCCTCGAGCTCCCCCGTCTTGCCTCAGACCTTGCACTTCTCCGCCCTCGGCTTCCCGCGGTTGCCTGCTGCCGGCCATCCCCATGAGCAGAGCCATGTCCCGCTTCGCCCGTTGAAGGCATCTTCCTCGTCCACATGGGTCACAACCAGTTCCACGAGCACCACATTTCTTCGCTGCCTTCGTGCACCTCTGGCTGCTTCCCGCTGCACCACCGCCCTGTTGACTCCCTCATGGTCCACCAAGACTTGTTGCCATCACCGTGACCCCCCACAAGACATTTCAGGGACACGCCAAGTACATCTATGGATGCACCGGACGTCTACGAAACGTGTACGACTACGTGGGCTCAAAAGTACCCTTCGGATGCGCCAAGTTCGACTACATGGACCGTCAAGTTCCTCTACCGACGACTCGAATGTCTACGAATCATGTACCACTACTTCCACTACCGTCGCGAGAACGACTACTTCCACTATGGCCCGTGTACCACTACGTCCTTCGTCGAACTCAACCCGCTTCGAAATGCACGCTTCGAAGGTATAACCGCCGAGACGATGACCCGTGGACGAATGTATGTTGTATGAGATGAACCGTATGTTTGCACCGTGCCCGTTTGCTTCGTGCACGTTCCTCCTTGTTTGCCATGCCGCCGTCCCACGGGAACCTGTAACACCCCAAAAATTTAACCAGATTTTTAGTATTAAAATTTTTCCAAGAGTTTAAAATTCTTGCCTGCAAGTTTAGTTCCATTGATTTCAAAAAAAACCTGTTTGTTAATATTGAGGATAATTATTTTCCTAGCGGAGCTTTCCAAAATATATTAGACTTCTATGCTCCCTATGTATATTTTCTTAATCTCTAGATTTATTTATTAAATTATTTCACCCTGAGCTATATTCATTAAAATGACCTATTTTGAGTTTTGGAGCTCTTTTTGTACTACAACCAGTTGATAGATTTTACTAAAAATCCAACCAAAATTTGGAGATGTCATGTGATGTCTCTAAATCACTTTTGTGCAATAAATATTTCATTCATTGCATATTTTGAGTGCTATACTTGTTTTTCTTCTCTGGTCCAGTGGGCAATTTTGCACTACAACCCTTTTAAATATTCCTTCCTAGCTTCCACCAAAATTATGGGATGTCGGTAGGAGCATACGATTCCATTATATGCAAAGATCCAGGGATGTTATTTGAAATTTTTGAGTGAATCAACCTCATCTTCATTCTGGTCCAACATGATGGTTTGTACAGCAACCATATTCTTGCTTGCTCTTTGGCCCTAGACTCTTTTCCCAACTTGTAGTCCTCCATGCTAAACCCCTAAGTCCAGGAGCATGCAACCATTGGCATATTTTTGGTGCATGAAATAATGCCATTCACCTCCTGTCCAGATTTGAAGTTCTGCAAAACTTGCACTAGCAAGTTTGTGCTTTTCACAAACTAACCTCACCACCCTCTTGTGCATCCAATCTGGAAGAATTGGCCACTCCAAGAAAAGCCTAAGTGCCTGTGGCATTTTGTCAAACACCTGGAGGGCATGAACTGTTTTGGCATGAGTTTTGTTGGCATTATGAACTTGACCACCTGACCAAACCACCTTGTCCCTTGAGTTTCCCTCTATATCTAACCTAGTCCTGTTGCTTGCCAACCTCACCTGTGACCTATAGCATGCCACATCATTGTATCGAACACCTTCCGTGCATGCACTAGACGCGCCCAGAGCGCGCGTATTGCACGAGCCGCGCCCGAGCCGACACGTCGCGCCCCTGGTTTTTGGCCCGCTCTGTAGAGCCACGCCACGCACTCCCCTTCCCACAACAACGCGCCAAGCCGCCCTGGCAGCCAACAGCGCCGCCATCAGAGCCTTGGCAGGACGCCAGCGTCCGCAGCGCACCCCTGCCTCCGTCAGTGCCGACAAGCCGCCAGCGCTTGCCAGCTGCCCCCTTAAGCATCTCCAGCTCAGCCGCAGCTTCGTCCCCTAGCGCACGTCGCCGCCACGTCGCTATTGCTACAGAAAGACGGTTCGCCGTCGTCCTTATCGCCGGCCACCTTAGAACCGACCTCCACCGCCTATATAAGGGCCCCGAAGCTCAATCGAGTCCTCGAGCAACCTCATATGATCCCCCTATAGCTACCGCGGCCAGCAGTTGAGGAGGGGAAGGCCATCTTCCCGAGTCCGGCCGGTTCGGTCGCCGCCAAGTTCCGGCCGATTCCGTTGCCACCAGTGCCTCTCCCTCTCCATTCTCTCCACCAAGAGCTCTCCCTCCCTCTCGTGAGTGCAACCCCACGCTCGATTTTGGTCGGAAACCACCATAGCCCCAAACCCACTCTCCACCCGAACGCCTCCTCCGCCGTGAAGCTCGTCGTCAGCGACTCCGTTCACATCGGCGACCATGGCGGGTACCCACAGACTCGTCTCGACCCCCTGAGCACACCCATGTCCTCAGATCACCAAGGGACGCCTCCGTTTGCCGGCAAATCCTCGCCGGAGCTCCGCCTCTGTTCGGTCGGAGGGGAACGACGCGCGCGTGGCCGGTCAAACCTGACCAGTGGGCCAGGCGGGCCCACCGTTAGTGACCCAGCACCTGTCCACGCAGGAGTAAGTGGAAGCGCCTTTCCCGAATACGCCTTCGACGTGTTTTTCTTTTAAAACGTTTTCTTTTCTGTTTTATTTTAAAAACAGATTTTTACTAGGTCTTTGACTGGCTTTATCTTTTAAAATATAACTCCAAATGAACTAATTCTTTTCCTATCTCTCTCAAATATTGTCTAGTTTATTTTAAGATTTATTTGAAAAATTTTCAGAACAACTTTTTGTGCTGTTTTTATTTTGTGTGTTAATTCATTTATATTTCTAAAATAGGATTTTTGAAGAGAGGAGAATTATTTCAAGAGTTTGAAATGCACCCTGCCTTTCCGTGACCTGAAGGCAAGCATTCTGAACCCCGACATAATATTTTGGTGTGTTCGTTAACACGTTTATAATACCACCTCATTTCGGAGAACTCGTTATTTCATGTGATATGATCATGTGCATGAATGCATATAAATGATTTCCATGCTGTTGGAAATGGGCGCACTTGTGATAATAATCATCCTCATGTGCCTTGCATGCATACCGGAAGGAATCCGGGGAAACTTCTGCCTTGGGTAGGCATGAGTTTGTCGCCGGTCTCCGTCGGGACGGTTATGTCCGGTATGGCATGACAGGGTATAATGAGCGGTGATTCTGCTGGTTGAAATATTTTTGTTATTCATGTCATGCAGGGAAATTTATGAACCTCCTGAGTCCACCGTAGATCAAGTCTTGTTCCAGTAACCCTCATACTTGCTTCGTACTACCACTCGTCTCTACAACAAGTAGAGTACGGTTCAGTAAGTTGTCCACCTCTTTCTGTCACACACCGTACAGAGAGGCCACGGTGGAAGATACCGGTTGTAGCTGGTAGGCAGGCCACCTGGTCCGGGGGCATGGGTGTTTCTGGTTGAGCCCGAGAGGGGAGGCCACCCCTTAGAGCGCGCAATATCAATTTGATCCCATGCTACGCGAGGTTGTAGCCTCCCCACTTAGAGTTTGCTTGACAGGTGTCGTGGGTGATTCCAGACACGTGTGAGTTAAGCTGGTGTGTGCAAGTTATGTGTGTTTTCAACAAAAAGACCGTAGACGGAATTAGTCCCTATGGACGAAAGGAATCCGTTACTCGTGGGTATAGAGTACACCCTCTACAGAGATTAAACCTATTCGAATAGCCGTGTCCATGGTTAAGGATTATAGTCTGGGATGGGTCAAGTGTCGGTCTTAGTGTCGGTCTTCGGAGGAGAAAATGTTAAACCAGAACTGGAAACACAACTTGTGACTTGTGATATTTATGATTATTATTTTGTTGTGGACTAACCCGTGATATTATTGGTATTATCGAATGTCCCTGGGATGGTTTTACCTCCTGAATATTCACTGTGTTTTCTTTTAAAGCCCTTTATGTGGTGTCGCTCAGACATCCGACTGTGGCATTTCTTTTAAAGCCCTTTATGTGGTGTCGCTCAGACGCCCGACTGTGGCATTTCTTTTAAAGCCCTTTATGTGGTGTCGCTCAGACGCCCGACTGTGGCATTTATTTTAAAGACCTTTA